>NW_011171498.1:2228-4019 GCF_000146605.3 Meleagris gallopavo
GCACCAAACCCCGCTGGGTGCGGCACCGCCTGCGGGACGGCTCCGAGTTTTACCTGAGCCTGCAGAGCTTCGAGGGCAGCTGGGAGCGACCGGGCGCTGGTGAGCTGTGCGCCACGCACCTGAGCCGGGAGGAGATCCAGGTATGGCACAAACAGGGCAGCGCTGCATAGGGCTGTGGGAGCCCCGGCCCTGAGGTGCCTGAGGACACGGAGGTGTGGGGGGACAACGGACAGCCTGAGCTGGGGGGCAGCCAGCCCATGGCAGGGCCGGGGCTGGGAGGTCTCCTCCAACCCAGCTGTGCTGCGACCCCAAGGTTCTGCAGTCTGTAGGATCCCTTCCAACCCAACCGTGCTCTGATTCCATGGTCTGTAGGGTTATTTTCATCCCAGCTGTGCTGCGACCCCAAGGTTCTGCAGTCTATAGGATCCCTTCCAACCCAAGTGTGCTCTGATTCCATGGTCTGTAGGGTTATTTTCATCCCAGCTGTGCTGCGACCCCAAGGTTCTGCAGTTTATAGGATCCCTTCCAACCCAAGTGTGCTCTGATTCCATGGTCTGTAGGGTTATTTTCATCCCAGCTGTGCTGTGACCCCAAGGTTCTGCAGTTTATAGGATCCCTTCCAACCCAAGCGTGCTCTGATTCTGTGGCCTTTAGGATCCCTTCCAACCCAGCTGTGCTGTGATCCCAGTGCTTCTATAGTCTGTAGGATCCTTTCCAGCCCAACTGTGTTGTGATTCCCTGGTCTGTAAGGCCCCCTTCCAACCCAACAGTGCTGTGGTTCCATGACCTGTAGGGCAGCTCCCAACATATATACTCTCATTCAGTGATCTATAGGATCTCTCCCAGCCTGTGTGTGCAGTGATCCCATGGTTCTATTATATAAAAGATCCCTTCCAGCTGTGATTCCGTGATCTGTAGGGTAGCTTCCCCCCGAACTGTGCTGTGGTGCCGCGTTTCCTGACCTGCAGGGTCTCTCAGCCCAACGGTTCTGTCCTTCCATACTGGTCCATAGGGTCTGCAGTGCTCTATCGAAATGCTGAGGTGTTTCAGAAACGCCTGCAGCTTTCCCAGCGCGTGACCTGACTGATGTTGCAATTAGCTGCAAAAAGGACATGAAAATTCTTAACGAAGTACCCTAGAAAACTTGGGAAAAAAATCAAGAGTTGTTACGAGTTACTACAAATAACTTTTCAGAGCAGTTACTTTTTTATGGAGGAAAAAAAACCAAACAACTTTTTCTTACCAACTTATTATATTGGTATAAATGAGCAAAGAGGAGTTTTCCTTTAACTTCTTGGGTTTTTTCTATTACACGTTTTTAATTTTGTGCCCTCTGAGTATTTGGCCGAAATGGGAGTGAAGTAGGCAGGACGGATTCTGGTTATGCACCAGTGATGTTCAGGCCCCAGTCTGGCTCTGAGGTCCTGTGGTTCTCTTTGGTTTTATGGCATTCAGTTCAGTGCCAGAAGGACCACTGCTCCTTATTTGTGCACCCTCTGAACTGCTGCCCACTTCTTGTAACGGCGACCGACTGCTGCCTCGTGGGGGTCCTCCTCGTTTAGGGGCTGCTGAAAGGTCCCTCGCTCCTGCAGCAAAATATCTGCACGGAGCTTTTAACGTAGACTTTGGTGGATCCTGGTTCAGATGTGGCACTGAGGGACGTGATTGAGTTGGGGTGGGGGTGGGGGTTGAGGAGGGGTATTGGGATTGGGCTGGGAGATGTTGGCGTTGGAGTGGGCAGCATTGGACTGCGTGACGTTGGGGGGTTGGCGTTGGGTTGGCGTTGGAATG
>NW_011171499.1:0-494 GCF_000146605.3 Meleagris gallopavo
TTTTGGCTTCCATCTTGTCTGATAACTGCTCATTATGCACAGCCCTCATCTTTGCTTTGGTGAGGTGGGGACTGCCATTGCTTCCTCAGTCCCACAGACCCCTTCCCATCCCACACAGCCATGGGAGATCAGGTTCTGGACCACCTGAGGACCCAAACATCCAGGAGTCTTTGGGTCCTGACGAGATGAGTCCCAGAGTTCCGAGGGAATTCACCGCTGCAGTCACCGAGCCACTCTCCATGGTATTTCACAAGTCGAGGCAGTCAGGTCAAGTCCCTGCAGAGGAGAAAAAAGGTGACAGCACACCTCTTAGGAAGGATACAAAGTGTGACGCGGGGAACTACCAGCATGTCAGTCTCACCTCTGTGCTGGTCACGGATCATGGAGCAGATCGTCCTGGAAGTGACTCTCAAGCACACATTCCAGGGCGTCACCACCCTGGGCGTGAAAAGCTGCCTCCTAATAACCAACCTAAACCTCCCCTGTCTCACTTG
>NW_011171500.1:0-585 GCF_000146605.3 Meleagris gallopavo
AAAAAAATCACTCACTCCATCACCAAAGAACAAGGCATACTCCAAAGGAAGCACTCCCCAGGTTCAGATGCTGCCCCTACTCTTCCCAGCCCTTCAATGGGATCAGGGAGGGGTGGAGCCTGGCTCTGCCCCACTCCACAGCCAAACTGCCCCCAGCTGTGCTCGCAGGGCTGCACCCCGCCCCAGGTGCGGGTTCCACAAAAACAGGAGGGCAAAGGAATGCCCAGGCAAAGGCAAGGGCCAAGAGAACATGGAAGGAAATGCCAAGGATGACGGCCCAGACAATACGGCAGGGAACGCCAAAACTGAATGCCGACATGAATGTGGCAACACAAAGCCAAGGGGTCATTAGGCCAAGAGAATGGGGCAAGGAACACAAAAAGAGGAGGACAAGAGAATGTAAGCGTGAAAACAGTGCAAGACCAGAGACAAGCAAGACACAGAACAAAGAGGATAGGCAGCCTTCTGGGCACCATGAAGCGCAATTCAGAGCTCTGGGGGAACCCTATTGTGCCGGGCTCTGGAATGGGTAAACGCTGGCAGCTGTGCATCGCCCTTACCTGCTGGCAGACATGACCAGTCAGC
>NW_011171501.1:0-558 GCF_000146605.3 Meleagris gallopavo
AGGAAGGGCAGGTGGGAAAGCTAAAAAAGAAAACTTGTGAATGTGAGTAAGTGATGTGAGAACCTGTAATAAACGGTTTGGATCATCCACATCTGAGTCCATGCCTGGTTGTCACATTTGTTACTGCTCAGAAAATCAGGAATCATCTCAGCTGCTAAGCTAGAGATTTTTCTTTGTCAGCTTATTACACTTTTTTTTGTGGCTTCTTACCTTGGGTTATCTTCATGCATGAATTATCATTGGCCGTTCTGTATTCCTTATTGCATGGACTGATAAATGAAAAGTACATGAACAGAGAGAGGGATTGATCCCCTCATCTTTAAACACCCTTCCTCTCTCAGGTTCACAAAGGCTCTTATTATTCCTCTATTCTGTGCCGTTTCCAAACACACCATGCCACAGATGTCTGAGTAATGTGAGCACTGCACTGTCTCATATGCATAGCAGGTGTTGAACGATAACAAGAAGAAGCTGTGGGTTACCAATTTGAAGAATCTCTGTTCATAGTTTGAGTATTTTATGATTACAACTCACGCGCTGACTGTATGTGCAGCAATT
>NW_011171502.1:0-773 GCF_000146605.3 Meleagris gallopavo
TCCAGTAATAGCAAGAGGGCCTCCCCTTTCTAAAGGGCTGAGACCACCTGCCCAATAGGCAGCCCTCTGTGTTAAGGACCAGAGAGCACAATTCTTGCCAGTAGTTGAATATACTCCTGGTCCCCAATAACCTTCCGCTTCCTTCTCAGTTAACACGATTTGGTCTCCACCAGCGAGACCAACCCTCCGTAAGTACTCTGTTTCAGATTCCTTTGCAGAGCGGCTAAAATCTTTTTTCAGTGTTGCTAGTTCAGTGGCTGAGAAGGGAATTTCCTTAACACTCATTTGAGGATCTAGATCCTCGCTGCTATCGAAGGTATATTCGGGTTTTATCGAAGGACGCAATGGGGCTGTTGGGATTTTCTAATTTACCTAGCCTTTCCTTCATTCCCCGTAGTTCCTCCTGAGGAAAAGTTTTTTCTGAGGCAAACTGTGGGTGACAGTATCGCTGGCGTGCTTACACGTTAACAGTTCCTCAAAAGCCATTTGCAACGAAGCCGAATTACGTTTCTCTCTTTCTAATTGTTCCTCAAGGTTGATTCTACAGAGTTGGTACCAATTCTTGTGTTACTTTAACTGATTCCTGCAGTGCTTGTATAGTTTGGGTTTCCGCCAAATGCTTTTCATCTCGGAACTCCACGGCAGCTTTTAAAGCAGCCTGGAGTGCTGCTTTAAAATAAACAAATCAACGACTTTCCTTTTCCAGCTGGATACAAGCCTCATTTTGTAAAACACTAATACGGTCCGAAACACACTGCAAATTATGCCAACTT
>NW_011171503.1:0-736 GCF_000146605.3 Meleagris gallopavo
AAACTCTAGTATTCTCGAGCAACTCCATCCTGTAAGTGGATTAGATTTCATACTCCATTGTAAAACTGCTTTTAAGAATTGGTATTGCAAGAAATGATTCTTGAGGTCCCTTCCAACCCGGGCCATTCTGTGATTCTGTGACTAGGAAAGGCGTTACAACGGAGGTATGATGGTGGAAGGACTGGCACAGCAGAGAGGTACTATAAAGGAAGGGAAGAAGAGTATTGCTCCCCCATATCAGAAGATTACAGGTGCAGAGGAAAAAGCATCACCAAGGAGGGACCGCCGGAAGGAAATCCTTCCCTAGCTGCAGTCAGCCCTTGCATGAGCTCTGGGAGAGGCGCAGCCAGGCTCCAACCCTTCTGTCACACAGCTGAATTGCCTTCACCTGTGCTCCCAGGGCTGAGCAGCTCCTTTCTGCAGGTGCTCAACCAGTGGTTCAGGCTGGGACTCAACAGATCCCATGCGTATGTGAAAGATTTCTTGGTTTTTTTTTTTTTGTTTATTCTAGGGAGATTGAAAAAGCAAAGAAGTTCTCTGCCCTTGCAAAGAAATTCTCTGCCCTTGCTCCTGCCCTTTGTTCCTGCCTCCACCTGCCACCAGCGTGCAGCCAGGAGAGGGAGGGGCGCTCAGGAGCTCTTCGTATCTGTTGAGTCTCCTGACCATCCAGCTCTGCAGAGACATCTCATGTCTCAGTGACAGTCTGCACGCCCCCACACGCCCCCCGACCCGGCCC
>NW_011171504.1:0-484 GCF_000146605.3 Meleagris gallopavo
CCTTGTTGTCATGTGAGAAGAGCATCAGGTGCGAACACATCAGGAATATTCTCAGACACCTTCAGAATGTTTGGTGAGGTGAAGCCCAGAAGATCCAGTTCCAGATCAGACTTGCACTGGGTTGGATGCAGGGAGGAGTTCAGCCAGCTCTAAAATATGGCTTTGTTTGGCATTTGAATCTTCTGACCAAACAGATACTGCCCAGTGTGGTAGCCTGGTCTTTGCGCAACAGCAGACCAGTGTATGGAGTGTGTAGATCTGTTCAGGATCTGTTCTGCTGACTTATGTCTGTAGATAATTGGAGCTCTTCCATCCCCTTTGGCAGAGAGCCTGCTGCTGTGTAACACAGTGACTCTTCTACCTCCCAATTCAGTTGTACAACGGCAAATGCCTTAAGAGCTGCACTGGTGCAATTGCTCTCCAGCTCGACAGTATTTGGCAATGCAGAAGAATGCAGTCATTTGAGCTGTGCTTTCCTCCAGCC
>NW_011171505.1:0-584 GCF_000146605.3 Meleagris gallopavo
ACTTGTCATTTTCTCCCAGAAATACCACATTTCACTTGGAACTTGGGCCTGTGCTTCCAAAAAGATGATATTTTCTCCCAGGCATACCTGTTTTCTTCAAACTACCGCACGTTTTCTCCCAAAAAGACTAGATGACAAGACCAAATTGGACACTTGCAACCAAGAATAGGACATCTTCTCCCACAAATACCACTTCTCTCCCAAGGATAGGACATTTTCCCTAAATGCTATGGCAGTTCTGCTAAGAAATACTCCTTTCCTTCCCTAAATGGGACATATGCACCCACAAAGACCACGACTCCGAGAAATTCCTCCCAGTTCCTCCCAATTACACTCCATTACATTCCTCATCATGACACTTACCCCCAGACTTTTGGCATTTTACTGCGGAAAGACCATTTCGATCCAGAATATATGCCATTGGCCCTCACAAACACCGATTGCCTCACAAAGATGTGGCACATCCCACCAGAAAGACCATTTCTAGCCCCCAAAAGATGGCATTTACTCCCAGAAACACCAGCTTTCTCACACATTCCTCACCTTTTCCCCCCCACATAAGACCTTTTCACCCAGAAATGACA
>NW_011171506.1:0-496 GCF_000146605.3 Meleagris gallopavo
TACAAGACCTTTTCCTTAGATTTCACCTCCATTTTCCCTTGTTCTTGCCTTGAGGTATTGAAAGGCTGTTACCAGGTTCCCTTGGAGCCTTCACTTCTCCACGAGGCTGAACAGCCCAGCTCTCCTTGCTTACAGGGCAGGGGTTCCATCCTTGGGTTCGTGTTTGTGGCTGTACTCTGGATGCACTCGCACAGCTCCATGTCTCCCTGCACTGAGGACTCCACATCTGGACGCAGCACTGCAGCTGAGGCCTGACCAGCGCAGAGCAGAGGGATGGGGATCTCCTCCCTTGGCCCGCTGACTGCGCATCTTTGGATGCAGCCCAGGATACGGTTGGCTTTCTGGGCTGGAAGGGCCCACTGCTGGCTTGTGTCCAGCTCCCACCCACCAGTACTCCCAGGCCTTATGGAGCAGGACTACGCTCAGTCCTTTCATCCCCTAGCATGTTTTGGTGGTGGCTGTTCCCTCATCCCAGCTACTGACCCTGCACTTGGAT
>NW_011171507.1:0-500 GCF_000146605.3 Meleagris gallopavo
TGGTAGGTATTTGGACCTGGAAGCTGCTTCCTTCACTTGAGCGTGTGGGGGAGTATTGGTCCTTGGAATGGGGTAAGTGGTTTCTCTATTTCTTTCAGGGCTGTGATCTTCTCTTTTTGGGGGATCGCAAGTGCACTGAAGGGCTGCTAGGTGTAAGACCAGCATCTGAATCTGGAGACTGCTTCCTTTGGGGTGTGGGGTGAGTGATTCCTGCTTTCTTTCAGAGCTGTGAGCTCTGCTTTTCTGGAGGATCTCAAGCTGGATGGCTGTAATTAATAGGGCTATGTGCTAATTGCAGCCATGCGGTGGGTGTTTTTTAAGGGCATTGTGTGCATCCTTGTTGTGTTTTAAATTATGTTCTGCGTCTCTTCTGATTTCATTTTGCAGCCTGATGGAGTTGAAGGATTGCCTGGGCTCCTCCAATCAGTGGTGTGAGATCTGTCCAGCAGGTAATGAACATCATGCACCCCATGTTGGTGCGCTGCTTGTATGCAGGGTTA
>NW_011171508.1:0-442 GCF_000146605.3 Meleagris gallopavo
ATCAGACAGATAGAACTAAATGGTGCAGAAACAATCTTTGACACCTCCAAGAGCTCCGTTCTGCTTACAAACTCTCAGTCCAAAACTATTCCCAATTTCAAGGAAATGAACACCTGAAGCAGTTGGAGCATTTTCCATCTGCCACATTCTGCATCTCGGAGTAAGGATTAGCACAAAGGGTTTCCTGCAGGCCTGCAGAAATGGACAAAGGCCTGCTTACAAATGGACAAAGTCTCAATGCACAACACAGTTCATACCAGACTAAGAAGCCACGTCACTTGATTAACACGCTCAGGTTGTTATGCACTCGGAAAGGAAACAGAACCAACTGCTGAATTCAAATCAGCAGGGCTCCTACATTTCCTCCTGATTCTGGAGAGCAAATTCTGAGACGAGGTGCACAACTTTGCTCTTCCTAGACATGAGAAGAGCTGGCACTTAA
>NW_011171509.1:0-556 GCF_000146605.3 Meleagris gallopavo
GTACATGCCAGAACCAGGCCTTTACCCTCTGGAAGCGGATGTTGTTAGCTGTAAAAGAAAGATACCCCTTCAAAGATGATCTGATGCCTGAGAAAAAGAAATGGGCTGATATGGAAGAAGGCATCTGTTATTTAAGAGAATATGCTGTGGTGGAAATGCTACATAGCCCCGATTTCATTCCTGACGAGCCAGACCAAGAGCATGATCCCGAGAGAGTCAGGTGTACACCAAACATGTGGCTTACATTCACAAAGACCGCACCAGAAAGGTACGCCAGCACATTTGCAGCAATGTATGGCAGAGGGGAAAGAAGACCCCTTATAAGTGAATTGGTTAATAAACTTCAAGACTTTGAGTTACATTTAAGCCCTCTGCGAGCTTGTGTTTCAGCCATTACAAAAGTAGCTGAAAAGCTGGACAGAATGGAGAACAAACAAGAAGATATAATAGACAAACTATCAACCGTGCCTGAAGCTGATAAATCCGTGGAGGTAACGGATACATCAAATGGGGACCAGAATCCCCAAAACAGCCTATTGGAGGGGCTCATCAACTT
>NW_011171510.1:0-572 GCF_000146605.3 Meleagris gallopavo
AGGAATGGAGAAAAGGCGTTAGCAATATCAATGGTGGCGTACCATTTGGCTGCCTTTGACTCCAATTCATATTGGAGTTCTAACATATCTGGCACAGCAGCACTCAATGGGGGTGTGACTTCATTCAGGCCACGGTAGTCCACCGTCAGCCTCCATTCTCCACTGGCTTTACGCACTGGCCATATGGGGCTGTTAAAAGGTGAGTGAGTCTTGCTAATCACTCCCTGATTCTCTAGTTGGTGAATCAGCTTCTGAATGGGGGAGCAAGGAATCCCTGTTGGTGCGGTACTGCCGTCTGTGCACCGTTTTTGTAGCAATCGGTACTTGTTGCTCTTTCACTCGTAGCAACCCCACGGCAGATGGATCTTCTGTACAGGCCAGGCAAAATAGACAACTGCTTAACACCTTCTGTGTCTACAGCAGCTATTCCAAAGGCCCATCGATACCCTTTGGGATCCTTAAAATATCCCCTTCTGAGGTAATCAATACCAAGTATGCATGGAGCCCCTGGGCCAGTCGCAATAGGGTGCTTCTGCCAGTCTTTACCAGTGAGGCTGATTTCGGCCTCCAAC
>NW_011171511.1:0-571 GCF_000146605.3 Meleagris gallopavo
CTTTGAGCTTGTGCATGAGCTCCTTGCTCATCCACACAGGTCTCCTGCCACCTTTTCCCGACTTCTTGCTCACAGGGATGCACCGATCCTGAGTTTGGAAGAAGAACTGTTTAAATGCTGACCAGTTCTCAGAGGCCCCTTTACCTTCTAGCAACTGAGCCCACGGGATAGCTCCAAGTAGGTCCTGGAAGAGATCGAAGTTGTCTCTCCTAAAGTCCAGGGTAGCAATCCAACTTATTGCTTTGCTTCTTCCACTCAGGATCTTGAACTCCACCATCTCATGATCACTACAACCCAAACTGCCCCCAATCTTTACTTCCTTAACAAGTCCATCCCTGTTGGTGAGAATAAGGTCCAGTAACACTCCTCCCCGCATCGGTTCTTCCACCACCTGCATCAGAAAGTTGTCTTCAACACACTGCAAGAACCGTCTGGACCGTGCGTGCCTGGCCATGTTGGTCGTCCAGCAAATATCTGGATAATTGAAGTCCCCCATAAGCACCAGTGCCTGGGAATGTGACGCTACATCCAGTTGCTTTTGGAAGGCCTCATCAGCCTCCTCATCCTGATC
>NW_011171512.1:0-510 GCF_000146605.3 Meleagris gallopavo
GTGGCACATCCCACCAGAAAGACCATTTCTAGCCCCCAAAAGATGGCATTTACTCCCAGAAACACCAGCTTTCTCACACATTCCTCACCTTTTCCCCCCCACATAAGACCTTTTCACCCAGAAATGACAGTTCTCTTAGGAATACCTCCCAATTCCCCCTAATCTGCTAACACCACACTCCGCACTATGACACTTTCTCCCCAAACTAGGACACTTTCTCCCAGAAAGGCCGCTTTTTCCCCCCAAAGTACACCGTTGGCTTCCAAAAAAGAACACATTCTCCCCAAGAAATACCACCCTTCTCCAATACAATGACATTACCTCCCAGTAATGCTACCCTTGGGCCCAAACATTGGACAGCTTCTCCCACAAGTACTACTTTTCCATCCCAAAAGAGGACATCTTCTCCCCCAGAGAATGCGTATTTTCTCCCGGAAACAAAGCAGCTTTCTCACAAAATGGGGTTGGCATTTTCCAACCAACTATGCTACTCTCTCCCAGAAAAGAGCA
>NW_011171513.1:0-446 GCF_000146605.3 Meleagris gallopavo
ACTTGTTGGAGAAAATACCATATTTTTGGGGAGAAAACTGCCATTTCTGAGAGTTAAATGCCATATTTCCGGGAGAAAACTGGTATTTCTGGTAGAAAACGCTGATTTTGTTGTGAGAGAACTGGTATTTCTTTTACAAAAATGTCATATTTCATGGAGAAATCTGCTCTTTCTGGAAGAAAAACGAGATATTGCTTGGGAGAATACAGCAATTTCTGGGTGAAAATGTTTTATTTTGGGGGGGAAAAAATTCCACTTTCTAGGACAAAATGTCCTATTTTCGGAGGGAAAACCGGTATTTCTGTGAGAAAATGTGGTATTTCTGGGAGAAAACTGCAATTCCTGGCAGAAAATGTCCCAGTTTTGGGGGAGAATCCTGGTATTTCTGGTAAGAAACGTTGAGTTTTTGGGTGAGAAAGCTGGTATTTCTGGGAGATATTGCCATA
>NW_011171514.1:0-302 GCF_000146605.3 Meleagris gallopavo
GAGGTGCTGCCGCTGACCAATGAGAAGCAGGGGGGCGGTGCTGCCGCTGACCAACGAGAGGCAGGGGGCGGTGCTGCCGGCGACCAACGAGAGGCAGGGGGCGGGGCAGCGATGCCGGCGACCAACGAGAGGCAGGGGGCGGGGCGGCAACGCCGCTGACCAATGAGAAGCCGCGTCAGGAGAAATGCTGGTCTGGGTGAGCTCCTCCTGCCGCAGCGTGATGATGACAGGTCTGCAGATGCTCTGCACAGCCAGCTCGTGGGCTGGGAGCGAGGAATGGACACGGCACGAGCAGAGAGGTG
>NW_011171515.1:0-564 GCF_000146605.3 Meleagris gallopavo
TTAGGTGAATCAGGAACAATGAATAACTTTATCACAAAACTTGTGCAGACATTATCTGAAGGACAGAACACTTATAAATGTAGGCTTAAGGACAGAATGCAGAGGCCGAGAGAACTTGCTGCTGTCAAGTAAAGATAAAAAAGCTCAGCACAGCAACAGCAGAAACCAGTCTGGGCTGCAACACCCCTCCTGAAGGTAACAAGTTCACAGCAAGGACAACTACTAGTCTTTATCCAGCAACCACCGGATGGGCCCATAGACCCTCCCCACATTTTATGACATATGCTCAGAAGGGTAGGACAGCATGTTAACAAGTACTCAGAATGTACTCCAATGCATGTGTAACCAACTTCTCAGAAGTGTAATGAATACACATATGCTATACCTATAAGTGTGTAGTTGCCACTTTCCTCAGTGTGCTTGTTTGGTGGAGCGATCCCCCATGCACTCAGTACTGTAACAAAGGAATACCTGCTTGACATAACTCATTGTTGTGCCAAATTAATGTTGGATTTCTTGGCTTCAATTGGTTAAGCCAGGCAAGAGACTCTGTTTAGCTGTGGG
>NW_011171516.1:0-469 GCF_000146605.3 Meleagris gallopavo
TTTCTCACCGTCACGAAGACGACGTTATGTGGGAAATCGGCGGCTCCGGGCCCGTCGGGGGGCAGCCTGGGCGCAGCGATGGGCCCCCTGCTGGCCAGCAGCGCCGCCGGGAACCCCTTCCTCCCCCGCCCTCCACCGTGGCCATTTCCTCGGACAAATAATGCCGGATGTTCTGCCGCGCCGAGCGGATCAAGGCTCCGTCAATGTCCAACCCCACCACCCTGCTGGGCCCCCAGCGTTTGGCGATGCTCAGCGTCACGTGGCCCACATTGCACCCCACATCCAACACCTCCTTGCCGGCGAACCACTCGGCTTTCATCGCCTTCAACCTCCCGTCCTCGCAATCCGGGTTGCGGTAGCCGTAATATTTACAGTAATTCCCGTATTGGAACTTTTGGGTTTTACGTCTCCGCGCCGCCGTCGCCGAGCTCTTGTTGCCTCCGTTGCCGTTTTTCCCTTTCTCCGGCGA
>NW_011171517.1:0-477 GCF_000146605.3 Meleagris gallopavo
CCGCCCCCCACCCGCCTGACGCCCGCTGTCCCCCCGCAGATGCTGTGCGACATGGAGCAGGTGACGGCGCTGCGCTTCATCCTGCGGCAGCCCTCCCCGGCGTGGCTGCACTTCGGAATCGAGGAGCTGCAGCTCTTCCCTCCTGGCACCAAGGTGACCCCGGGGAGCCCCGAGCGCGGGGATCGCCCTGGGGTGCTCGAGGGGAAGGGGGGCATGGGGCCCGGGGTCCCCGGAGTGCCACCCCCTGGGCGCTGCGGAGTGATGCTCGTAGTGCCTGTAGCAACAGGGAGGATGGGTGGGGTCCAAACTGCGGCGCGAGGGGTGAGGGCGGGATAGAGGCCCCCGTGTGACCCTTTGGCTCCACCGCAGACCTCCCCGCAGGACGTCCCCTCCTGGCTGTCCCAGCTGAGCCCCCGGAGCCAACCCCCCAGCCCTGCACGGGGTGAGTGGGGCTGTCATGTGCTGTGGGTGGGGCTG
>NW_011171518.1:0-610 GCF_000146605.3 Meleagris gallopavo
ATAAGCAGGAGGGGGCAACGGCTGTTTAGGAGGGTGGATAGCGATAGGACAAGGGGAAATGGTTTTCAAGTGAGACAGGGGAGGTTTAGGTTGGTTATTAGGAGGCAGCTTTTCACGCACAGGGTGGTGACGCACTGGAATGTGTGCTTGAGAGTCACTTCCAGGATGATCTGCTCCATGATCCGTGACCAGCACAGAGGTGAGACTGACATGCTGGTAGTTCCCCGCGTCACACTTTCTATCCTTCCTAAGAGGTGTGCTGTCACCTTTTTTCTCCTCACCAGGGACTTGACCTGACTGCCTCGACTTGTGAAATACCATGGAGAGTGGCTCGGTGACTGCAGCGGTGAATTCCCTCGGAACTTCTGGGACTCATCTCGTCAGGACCCAAAGACTCGTGGATGTTTGGGTCCTCAGGTGGTCCAGAACCTGATCTCCCATGGCAGTGTGGGATGGGAAGGGGTCTGTGGGACTGAGGAAGCAATGGCAGTCCCCACCTCACCAAAGCAAAGATGAGGGACTGTGCATAATGAGCAGTTCTCAGACAAGATGGAAGCCAAAAATGTTGTTGGGTACCTGAGCCTTCTCTGGTGGTAAGCAACATGGTGCT
>NW_011171519.1:0-413 GCF_000146605.3 Meleagris gallopavo
AGAAGGCAAAGAGGTGAGACAGGAGACTCAGCATGGCTTCACCAAGGGCAAATCCTGCTGGATTTGATAGAAGTGGCCTTCTATGGCGGTGTCACTCTATCAATGGACAAGGGGAGAGCCACTGATATCTCAATTTCAGTAAGGCCTTTGACATGGTACCCCACAACACACTTCTCTCCAAACTGGAAAGATGTGAATTTGATGGGTGCACTGTTCAGTAGACAAAAAAGGGGACAGAATCTTCAGCTGGGCCTAATAGAACAAGGGGAAATGGCTTTAAGCTCAAAGAGGGTAGATTTAGAGAAGGAAAAAATTCTTCTACGGTGAGGGTGGTGAGGCACTGGAACAGGCTGCTCATAATGTGGTGGGTGGATGTCCATCCCTGAAGACTCTCAAGGAGAGCTTGGATCAGG
>NW_011171520.1:0-496 GCF_000146605.3 Meleagris gallopavo
ATTGCATGCACCAATACAGGCTGGGGGATGAGCTGCTGGAGAGGAGCTCTGCAGAGAGGGACCTGGGCATCCTGGTGGACGACAGGTTGGCCATGAGCCAGCAGTGTGCCCTTGTGGCCAAAAAGGCCAATGGCATTCTGGGGTGCATTAAAAAGAGCGTGTCCAGCAGGTCGAGGGAGGTGATCCTCCCCCTCTACTCTGCCCTGGTAAGGCCTCATCTGGAGTACTGTGTCCAGTTCTGGGCTCCCCAGTTCAAAAAAGACAGGAATCTCTTGGAAAGAGTCCAGCGGAGGGCCACAAAGATGGTGAAGGGCCTGGAGCATCTCCCTGTGAAGGAAGGCTGAGTGAACTGGGTCTGTTTAGCCTTGAGAAAAGACGACTGAGAGGGGACCTGATCCAGGTTTATAAATCCTGAGGTGTGGCGGCCATAGCGGTGAGGCCAGTCTCTTTCAGTGGTACGTGGAGACAGGACGGAGGGGAAAGGGACATCAGCTGC
>NW_011171521.1:0-678 GCF_000146605.3 Meleagris gallopavo
GCGGAGGACTCAGGGATCCTGGTGGACAAAGAGCTGGACATAAGCCAGTAGTGTGCACTTGCAGCCCAGAAGGCCAACTGTATCGTGGGCTGCATTCAAAGAGGAGCGACCAGCAGGGAGAGGGAGGTGATTGTCCCCCTCGACTCGGCTCTGGTGCGGCCCCATGTGCAGCACTGCGTCCAGGCCTGGGGCTCCAGCACAGGAATGATGTGGAGCTTTTGGAGCAGGTCCAGAGAAGGGCCACAAAGATGATCAGAGGGCTGGAGCACCTCTCTTAGAAAGAAATGTTCAGGGAACTGGGATTGTTTGTGTGGGAGAAGAGAAAGCTCTGGAGATAGCTCATGACAGCCTTCCAAGACTCAAAGGGAGCGCATAAGCAGGAGGGGGCAACGGCTGTTTAGGAGGGTGGATAGCGATAGGACAAGGGGAAATGGTTTTCAAGTGAGACAGGGGAGGTTTAGGTTGGTTATTAGGAGGAAGCTTTTCACGCACAGGGTGGTGACGCACTGGAATGTGTGCTTGAGAGTCACTTGCAGGATGATCTGCTCCATGATCCGTGACCAGCACAGAGGTGAGACTGACATGCTGGTAGTTCCCCGCGTCACACTTTCTATCCTTCCTAAGAGGTGTGCTGTCACCTTTTTTCTCCTTCACCAGGGACTTGACCTGACTGCCTCG
>NW_011171522.1:0-593 GCF_000146605.3 Meleagris gallopavo
TGTCCTGGAGGGGAGCTGTTTGATTCCATTGTTTCTAAGGACCACCTTTCCCAAGAGGAAGCTCGAGTCTTTTTTTCAGCAGATTGTTTCAGCGATGGCTGATGTTCACAGTCAGGTTATGGCCACAGAGACCTCAAGCCAGTAAGTCTGAGCTGTGTTCAGTCTTTCCTAAATAATAATGAAGGTGTTTTTATTTTTCCCTTGGGAGAGAGAGTAAGTTATCCCTCTGTTGTGGTTTAACCTGGCAGGTGCCTGAGCATCACACAGTACTTCACTCACTCCACTCCTTTCCAGTGAACTGCAGGAGAGAATTTGAAGGGGGGAGAAAAACAACACAAAATAGAACTCATGGGTTGAGATAAAATTATTTACTGAGATAGAGGAAAGGAAAGGATAACAGCTATGATGAATGCAAAGCAATTGCTCACCACCCAGCAGTCAATGTGCAGTTAGCCTTCCTAGTAGTGGAAGAGATTGACATGAACTTCCACCCCCTTCACAACTCCTTCCCCAATACTGTCATATGGTAGGGAATATCCCTTTGGCCAGTTTCAGTCAGCTGTTCTAATTCTGTTCCCTCTCACTTCCTTGGG
>NW_011171523.1:0-550 GCF_000146605.3 Meleagris gallopavo
AAAGAAGAAGGTCCATGAAATGTGGAAAAAGGGTCTGACCACTTGGGAAGAATATAGGAATGTAGTCAGGGCCTGCAGGGATGCAATGAGGAAGGCTAAAGCCCGCCTGGAATTGAATCTGGCTAAAGCGATAAAGGATAATAAAAAAGGCTTCTTCAAGTATGTTAACAGCAAAAGGAAAACTAGGGAGAATGTGGGCCCCTTACTAAGTGAGGGGAGGTTCTGGTAACGGGGGATGCTGAGAAGGCAGATACTGAATGCCTTCTTTACTTCCGTCTTCAGTGGAAAGGCTCTCCCACAGGAATCCCCACACCCTGGAGGTTAGTGAGAGGGTCTGGGGAATGGGAGACTTCCCTTTAGTCAGGAAAGAGGACGTGCGTGAGCGCCTAGGCAGTACTAAGGTCCACAAGTCCATGGGACCTGATGGGGTGCATCCACGGGTGCTGAGGGAGCTGGCGGAGGTCATTGCCGAACCGCTCTCCATCATTTTTTGAGAGGTCTTGGGATAGCAGGGGAGGTCCCTGAAGACTGGAGGATAGCCAATGTCACT
>NW_011171524.1:0-526 GCF_000146605.3 Meleagris gallopavo
GTAATAGTGAAAACAGTAGCAAGACCAGAGACAAGCAAGACACAGAACAAAGAGGATAGGCAGCCTTCTGGGCACCATGAAGCGCAATTCAGAGCTCTGGGGGAACCCTATTGTGCCGGGCTCTGGAATGGGTAAACGCTGGCGGGTGTGCATCGCCCTTACCTGCTGGGCAGACAATGACCAGTCAGCAAAGTGAGGTTCCGGGGCATGCCGGGAAATGCACATTCCAGTTCCTTGCTGTTTCCACCGAGACCAACACATCTCTCCGTGCAGTTGTTACGGCACTTGGGAGCACCGCAGCTCTGCTGCCACCTGTTGGACACAATGCAGTCATGAAGGCACTGCCATGCATCCGGGCCTCTTGCACAAACCTGTGCTCCTTGCTCGGAGCACATGGCTGCACTCTGTGCACCATGTTGCTTACCACCAGAGAAGGCTCAGGTACCCAACAACATTTTGGCTTCCATCTTGTCTGAGAACTGCTCATTATGCACAGCCCTCATTTTGCTTTGGTGAGGTGGGGACT
>NW_011171525.1:0-475 GCF_000146605.3 Meleagris gallopavo
AGCTGTGTTACCGAGACCAGCAGAAGTCTTTTTTTCTACCTAAACTCATAAATGAACTTAATTTGATTACACACTGGAGGAGGAATTTGTGGTTTTTTATTAGAAATACATAGAGTTTGTAAAATAGCTACCATCACTGAGACAGTGGAATAAATAGTTGCAGGTTGATCCTGTGTTGCTTTTTACTCTACGTGTCCAGTATGTTTTTCAAATGAATATTGGCGTCTGATAGAATCCAGTAATGTCTATTCCTTCTGTTCCTTTCTTTATTCATACACTTCATCACTCTCAATCTGTCAGGCTTCCCCTGCCTCATTTCTCATCTTCGCCTCAGCGAGCAGCTTTCTACCTCAGAGTCCTGTGCAAGTATGCCTTGAATACATTTGGTTGCCCTTGTACAGTGAGTTGCACTGTTTCTTGTGCATGCGCACAAATGATGACAAGATACCGAGAATTCAGAACTGCTGCCTCCAGT
>NW_011171526.1:0-406 GCF_000146605.3 Meleagris gallopavo
AATCAGACATTAAAGAAACATCTGTCAAAAGTGGTTTTGGAAACTAAGCTCCCATGGACTAAATGCTTACCCCCTAGCACTGCTAAGAATCAGAACTTTCCCTACCTGAGAAAGGGGATGGAATTCTTCAGTTTGAAACTAAAGATGTATTTTTCAAAAACTATATACTTGTTATCTTTACCTTCTCTCACACACCAAGGACTGTTGGCCCAAGCCATGCCACTAGAGTTTGCCATCCACAACTTCCAACCTGGAGACTGGATATTGATCCAGTCTTGGATAGAAGCTAAACTTCAGCCCTAGTGGGACAGACCCTTCCAAGTTCTGCTGATCACAGAGACAGTTGTTCAAACCACTGAAAAATGTTGGCCTCATAATACACAAGTTAAAGGACTCACCAATCCAG
>NW_011171527.1:0-649 GCF_000146605.3 Meleagris gallopavo
GGAACAGAGCGTCCTTACTGCCACGCAAAAGTGAGTTTCTTCAGTCCTCTGTCATGAAGGATGGAGGAATGAACTTTGAGTATTACTTCTGAGGTGCAGTGCTGCAGGGGATGCCAAGGAAGCCACTGCAGAAGCGTTGGAGAGGCCGACAGCGGCAGTTGGTGGCAGCAGTGAGGCAGAAGTCTGCATATAAATGCTTAGAGTCGAGTGAATTCCTTTTAGAGCCAAAAAACGTGTCTCAACTTTTGCACCTTGATAGCGTTTTGTTTGGTGATGCACCCCTGCTCTGCCGAATGTAGAGCTGTCAGGCAGGCTGGAGTTCTTCTGCTGCCACCTGAGCAAGAATGAGAATTTTTTTGTTGTTTTGGGGGTGGATTTGGGCTGACAGGACAATCCTTCTACAGGCTACTGGTTTCTGCTAAATCAGCAAATTGTATTTTGTTGTAGGGACGGAGCCTGCGCGTCCGTGGAATGGTGCTGGGCAAGGGGGGAAACGGAAAGCCTGCACTGGTAAGAAGCTCTTGTGAGCTGTGGTGTGGGTACCTGCCTCTAAATGGGGCTGCATGCAGGGCGGTGTGTGATGGAGGAGGGAGGAAAGGATGCTGCAGATCTGTGCTGACTGCAGAAATGGGACAGTGTTGAATCAGCA
>NW_011171528.1:0-302 GCF_000146605.3 Meleagris gallopavo
CCCCAAACTGACACCCTGGGGGGGCCGCTCCCACCTCCTGAAGGACGGTGGAGGGGGAGTGGGAGGGTGGTGATGATGCCCCGGGGGGACGGGGGGGCGTGGCTGGGCCGGTCGGCTTCCCCCAGGCAGCGGTTGTCTGTCTGCTGGACAATGTCCCCAAGGCTACACCCTGCTGGGCTCGCTTCCATCCCCTGATGGATGCTGGAGGGGAGAGCGAAGGCAGAGCTGGCGCTGGGGCTGCCAGGCCTCTCAAGCTTCCGCGAGGCAGTGGCTGCCCCCAGGCTGACCCCCTGAGGGACCGC
>NW_011171529.1:0-735 GCF_000146605.3 Meleagris gallopavo
ACAGTTGGACTAGGTGATCTTAGAGGTCTTCTCCAACCCTCCTTAAAAGATTCTGGGATCTATGATTCTATGATGGTAAGAACGGGAGGCAGAAGAGGCACGACTCACAGAGGTGACAATAACCGTTCAACTCCCGACCACGGCTGAGCTGAGAGGTATGTGAAAAGACTTCAGCCGTCACGCGGGTGAGCACTGTGCTCCCTGGCTGCTCTGATAGCAGGAGAATGGGGCCCGTGGTCAGACTTAGTGGGCAATGAAGCCAGGCATCTGGGATCCCCTTGAAGGGATGCTGACAAAGCAATTGGAAAAGGGATATCTGATTTCATGGTATAGAAGTGATTCTTTCTCAGCCAGTATCTGATCAGATCTTCTTTCAAAGAAGATCTGGTGCGTTACCAGGCAAGTGGAAAGGTGTCGAGGGAAACCAGAGGGAACTAGCTGTGCTTGGAGTGATGCACAATATTGAACAAAGCCGAAAGAGAAATAGAGCTTGGACGCTGGGAGGAAATTATTGAATCGGAGGGCAGTGGTGCACTGGAATAGGTTGCTCGGAGAAGCTGTGGTGCTGTTACCCTCTTGCCTGGGAGATGAGGGCCCACACCCACATCCCCCATGAGATACTGACCATGATGCCACAGAGGGTGGCAGGGAGCGGCCACTGAGACCCACAGGGCCAGCAATCAGGCCTACTTTTGGTGCCAAACTTGAACTGACGTTGACAAGTTCAGATTCAGA
>NW_011171530.1:0-723 GCF_000146605.3 Meleagris gallopavo
GGTTTCCTCACGCTTTACTCCGTGTTTACGTCTCTCTGGCTGCCATCACACTTTGCTCCATCTGTGCCCACTCCTTACTCACGGCTTTACTTGCAGTTTCCTTTGGGTTTCACTCTCGCTTTACTCCAATTTTACTCACACTGGGGTTTACTCTTACTTTTCTCCTACTTTAATCACAGTTTACAGTGCTGGGTTTGCACACACTTTACTCCAGTCTTTTCCAACCTGAGCGATTCTGCGATGCTCTGATTCTACACGGATATATTTTGTCGTCATAACTATTGCACATTTCTTTTTCTCTCTCTTAGAGAAGATCCAGAGTTCAACCCACGTGCTGTACTCCGTTTTTTCCCAGTTCTCGTCTCCATCCCAGTGGGACGGGGCAGCGCACAGAGCACCGAGTGATGCTGGGTTGAACCACCGCAGTTATTTTGGTGCCTGATGTGGGGCTGCGGTGGCTGACATAACAGCAGACCTTCCCAGAGCGATGCAGCCCAGGGCTTTGTGCTGGTTGGAAAACTGCTGGCCGTGATGCTGATTTTTTCTCTTGCTGAGCCTCCTCATGGCACTGCACTGCACTGCGCAGCTCCTTGCTCGCTGCTTGTTTTTCCTGCTGCATTGCTTGCCATCCCTGGGGGCTGGATTAGGGCTTTATTTTGCTGTGCTGTTTGGCCTTGGCTGATATCACAATAAAATCGGCAGCTGACGAACTGAAGTTCTGTG
>NW_011171531.1:0-557 GCF_000146605.3 Meleagris gallopavo
CACAAAGCAAATAAGAAAGCCATAACATAAGTAACAGCAGAAACACCAGTGCAATGGCAGTATATTAAGAAGGTAGGAAAAGGACTGCCCACCCACTCACCTCCAAGGATTTACACCCACAGAACAAACCCCACAGTGGAGAAACTGCCAGAAAGAAACCCTTCCCCCGCGGCAGTCAGCCCTCAAACGAGCTCCAAGAGAGGGGCAGCCAGGCTCTGCCCCTTCCAGCCACGGAGCTGAACTGCCTTCACCTGTGCTCCCAGGGCTGGCTGGGTCCTTTCCTCAGCTGCTCCATCAGTGGTTCAGGCTGTGGTTCAACAGCTCTCATACAGCAGAGCAAAGGAAAAAGAGCAAAGCAAAGCAACAGATGAAAGAAAAACAACAAAGAAAACTAGCAGGGTTCTAGGAAATAACAGAAAGCCAACAGGAAGCAAGGCAGAAGGCAAGGTTATGTCTGTGTGTCTGGAAACAGAGCTGCGGACGTTCAGTGCTGCTCGGTGCACCATCGCAGACAGCTGCACAGAGCAGGGCTCCAGAAGCACTGACAGCTCCTGTCA
>NW_011171532.1:0-520 GCF_000146605.3 Meleagris gallopavo
TTAGCAAAAGGTTAAACTAAGCGATGCTATTTGTGACTTCCTTTTGAGTTAGCAAAACCAAGCGATGTTACGGACCCCTTACATCTTGTATTCTTCAGCTTACTATCTCACCTGAGCCAACAGAGCAGCCCAACAGTTCTCGTGAGAGTGGCTGATGTGGTGTCAGCATTGCCAGGGCAGTGGAACTGCGTCCACGCCCCTTGCCGTAGGAGAAGCTTATGGGACGGCCTCAGTGCATGGCTGCCCGCAGGTGCAGTGAGGAGAAGGCAGCACATGCGCAGCAGCCACAGCATACTGCAGCAGCAGGTGTGGTAGCTTGTGCAGGACGGCACAGAAGTACTGTCCCTCCTAGCTCCGGAGACCAGCTTACCTACTGGCAGTCTCCGAGACCACAGATTTACCACGGTCTCCACCAGGCAACGAGTGTTCCCCTCAAAGACTGTGGCGACCCAGATGGAGGCCCTGCCCAAGAATGGTGGCTGTTCAGCCCTCCGGCTGCAGGGCGTGCCTGAGCCTGCTG
>NW_011171533.1:0-446 GCF_000146605.3 Meleagris gallopavo
AATTGATGTCACTTGCCCCCTGTAAGAGGACGGAAAATGAAACGAATCTCGACTCAGTTAGAAGAGAAGAAAGAAGAGGACAGAGGTCCAGAGGAGTGGCTCCAAGATCCACAAGAAGCACCCCTAAGTCCAGGGGAGGGGCCCTCAGTAAGACCACGGTCACCGGCGCCAATGAGGGAAACAAGAAGTCCCGAAAGAGTAAGAGGTGAGCAAGATATCGTTACCATTGTTGATCGATCTCTGAAAATGAATGAAATTCGAAGTCTGAGAAAAGACTTTTCACGTCACCCAAATGAGCCTATTGCCACTTGGTTACTTCGATGTTGGGACAATGGGGCCAACAGTGTGTGGCTGGATAGTAGAGAAGCTCGCCAACTGGGTGGCATTGCTAGGGACTCAGCCATTGACAGAGGTATTAGTACATGCCAGAACCAGGCCTTTACCCT
>NW_011171534.1:0-658 GCF_000146605.3 Meleagris gallopavo
AGCAGAATTTTATAAGGAGAGAGAGTGTGAAATTGATGGTGGATCGGCCTTACCACAACGCTGAGATGAGAAGCGCAGGCAGAGAAGCGCAGGCAGAGAAGCGCAAGCGAAGCAGTGCAGGCAAAGAAGAGAGCATCAGGCGACCTTGCCAGGAGGTATATCTCCTCGCTGACCGCAAAGCCCCCTGGGGAAATGTAGCTCTTCTTCTCCTCTGGACAGGCACCTGGAACTTGAGCATCAGCAGTCAAACCCCCAGTGCATTACATGATGTTATGATGTGGAATACTGATAATGAAAAATCATGAAACCATGACATTCCACCCCTTATTCCACATCACTACATCATGCTTAATATATACAAACAAAATATAAACACACGCACAAGGAATTACTGACCGCACTCCCTCAACATCAAGTTCCCTTGTGGTACACATTGAACATCCCGTTTTCCTGCATCACCCACCAAGTGGTCCCAGGTCTCTGGGCAAAACAGTTCCACGAAGAGGTTTGTCCTTCTCAGAGGCTGGAATAACCCAAACTGCCTTTCCCAACATATTCTTTACATGTACAACAGGGACTTTATCTCCCTCTACGGTATGTAGGGAGCTGGACTGGGTTGGGCCATCACGATTGATAGATCCTCTGGTATTGACTAACC
>NW_011171535.1:0-386 GCF_000146605.3 Meleagris gallopavo
CAGGCAGTACTGCTTGATCTGCAGCTCACTGGCTCTTGCAGAAGAATCAAACTGCAGGACCTTTTGCTCACCCTGCAGCACACAAATGCTACAGAATCGGAAACAACTTGGGAAGCTCTGGGTCTGCAAGACTGCGTGGACATGCACCGACTGTGTTTTATGGTTCCCTCCCATCCTTGATTTTCTTCTCTGCTTCTCCTCATCTGATCCCACTGCTGAGCCATGAACAAGCTGCCCAATGTCACAGAACATCGTGCAGAGCTGTGCTGGGAACTCCTCTCCCCTCCCCTCCCTGCAGCTCGGCGTGCAACCTCACCCGCTTCTCTGACAGACCTGCTGATCACACGCGTGCCGTCGGGATGCTCTGGCACAGGACGTGCCTCTCA
>NW_011171536.1:0-663 GCF_000146605.3 Meleagris gallopavo
GAAGACAACTTCTGATGCAGGTGGTGGAGGAACCGACGCGGGAGGGGTGTTACTGGACCTTATTCTCACCAACAGGGATGGACTTGTTAAGGAAGTAAAGGTTGGGGGCAGTTTGGGTTGTAGTGAATCATGAGATGGTGGAGTTCAAGATCCTGAGTGGAAGAAGCAAAGCTAATAAGTAGGATTGCTACCCTAGACTTTAGGAGAGCCAACTTCAATCTCTTCCGGGACCTACTTGGAGCTATCCCGTGGGCTCGGGTGTTAGAAGGTAAGGGGGCCTCTGAGAGCTGGTCAGCATTTAAACAGCTCTTCTTCCAAGCTCAGGATCGGTGCGTCCCTGTGAACAAGAAATCGGGAAAAGGTGGCAGGAGACCTTTGTGCAAGGAGCTCATGCTCAAGCTCAAAGGAAAGAAGAAGGTCCATGAAATGTGGAAAAAGGGTCTGACCACTTGGGAAGAATATAGGAATGTAGTCAGGGCCTGCAGGGATGCAACGAGGAAGGCTAAAGCCCGTCTGGAATTGAATCTAGCTAAAGTGATAAAGGATAAATAAAAAAAATACTTCTTCAAGTATGTTAACAGCAAAAGGAAAACTAGAGAGAATGTGGGCCCCTTACTAAGTGAGGGAGGGGTTCTCGTAACGGGGGATGCTGAGAAGGCAGAG
>NW_011171537.1:0-594 GCF_000146605.3 Meleagris gallopavo
ACAAAGGGGAAGTTCCTGCTGCGAGAGGAGCATCTGTAGGTACCAGAGTCTGCCAGGGTCACTGCTAAGAGGGTGAAAGAGGCCGTGCCAGCACCATCAGGGTCCTGGCGCTGGACAGGGGCTGAGCACCCATCCTTGTGCAGGAGGAAGGAGGTCCCTTTATCCTTGTTCCTGCACTGGATGGTGACATTGGTCCTTGTCTCCACACAGAGGGTGACGTTGGTCCCCATCTCCACACATCCCTCCTGGCGCAGGGAAAACGGCAGGTGGGGGTAAGTCGGAATCTGTGCGCAGAGAGTGGACAGCAATGAGACACAGCCCTGTGGGCATCGATCAGAGCCACCCATCGTCCCCAGCACTCTCACCTGTCACAACCAGCTCCACGGGGTCAGTCTTCTGCCATGCCCCCCATTCTTCTGACACCTGGTACTGGCACCGATAAGTCCCCGCATGTTCCTTACTTGTGCTAACAAAGGAGAACTCAGCCGTGTTCTGTACCTGGTGCTTGTACATGCAGGAGATGAATCGTTCTTCCTGGCAGAGCCGGACCCGGGCAGCCAGCTGGGGCGAGGTGGCAGCGCAGGGTGACAGTGT
>NW_011171538.1:0-417 GCF_000146605.3 Meleagris gallopavo
AGATAGCGTTGTCTTTTCTGCTCTTCCCTCTTCTGTGCTTCCCTTTTCTGCTCTTCTCTTCAGCTACACTTCAGCTCCTCTCCCTCAGTGTTAGCCACTCCTCTTCTGCTCTTCTGCTGTTCTTTCTCCCTTGTATCCTCCCTCACTCCTGCATCTGTACTCCTCTTCTGCTTTTCTTTCTTACCCGTATCCTCTTTTTGCTCTTTTTTCTCCCCACATCCCGAGTGCCAGCATTACGGAGTCAAATATTTTTTGATGCCAATTATCACTGTCTTTATATCATGGACTCTTCGTCCAGCCTTTGATGTATCCTGGGGCACTGCATTAATCTGAGATGTCAGCAGACCTGCTGGATGCTTTGCTTGCCATGGGTGAGTGCTGTGCTTTTGCACATGCATTTTCATCATGGCAAACAGG
>NW_011171539.1:0-358 GCF_000146605.3 Meleagris gallopavo
CGGGGGGCCGTGGGCTTCCCTCCCCCCCCGGCCCACAGAATGGGAAGGGAAGGGGAGACGGGACGGGGAGCTGGGAGCTGGGCTCCAGGAAGGAAGAAGAAGAACAAAGCGACAACCATCTGCGGACAAAACTTGTTTTACTGAGTGCGATGGCGGAGTGCGAGTTAAGCCGACGCCATGGCGCCTCGTGGGAGCTGAGAGGAATAAATGAGAGGGGACAGAGGGAGTTCCTGAGGCGGAGTCACACCTGGAAAGCTGGGAACGGCTTCCAATGACCCCAGTGACCCCAACGGTCCCGGTGACCCCAGTGACCTCACCACGAACCCACCCCCATTCCACTGACCCCACTGACCACCAT
>NW_011171540.1:0-465 GCF_000146605.3 Meleagris gallopavo
AAGCAATAAGTAGGATTGCTACCCTGGACTTTAGAAGAGCCAACTTCGATCTCTTCCGGGACCTACTTGGAGCTATCCCGTGGGCTCAGGTGTTAGAAGGTAAGGGGGCCTCTGAGAGTTGGTCAGCATTTGAACAGCTCTTCTTCCAAGCTCAGGATCGGTGTGTCCCTATGAGCAAGAAATCGGGAAAAGGTGGCAGGAGACCTGTGTGGATGAGCAAGGAGCTCATGCGCAAGCTCAAAGGAAAGAAGAAGGTCCATGAAATGTGGAAAAAGGTTCTGACCACTTGGGAAGAATATAGGAATGTAGTCAGGGCCTGCAGGGATGCAACGAGGCTAAAGCCCATCTGGAATTGAATCTGGCTAAAGTGATAAAGGATAATAAAAAAAGGCTTCTTCAAGTATGTTAACAGCAAAAGGAAACTAGAGAGAATGTGGGCCCCTTACTAGTGAGGGGGGGGTCCTC
>NW_011171541.1:0-467 GCF_000146605.3 Meleagris gallopavo
GCTCAGTCCTTTCATCCCCTAGCATGTTTTGGTGGTGGCTGTTCCCTCATCCCAGCTACTGACCCTGCACTTGGATTTGTGCCCACTGCTCAGCCTGTTGAGGTCTCTGTGGATGGCATCCCGTCCCTCTGCTGTGTCACTGCACCCCACAGCTTGGTGTCCTTAGGGTGCGCTCAACCCCACTGTTGATGTCCCTGATGAAGGGGAAACCCAGATGCTTGTACAAACTGGGCGTAGAAGCCCTTGGGAGCAGCCCTGCGGAGGACTCGGGGATCCTGGTGGACAAAGAGCTGGACATAAGCCAGTAGTGTGCACTTGCAGCCCAGAAGGCCAACTAGATCCTGGGCTGCATTCAAAGGGGAGCGACCAGCAGGGAGAGGGAGGTGATTGTCCCCCTCGACTCGGCTCTGGTGCGGCCCCATGTGCAGCACTGCGTCCAGGCCTGGGGCTCCAGCACGGGAATGATG
>NW_011171542.1:0-509 GCF_000146605.3 Meleagris gallopavo
GGGCTGCGCCCGGCGGTGCCCAGCAGCGGGACCGGAGGCGCTGGGCACACGCTGCGGCGCGGCAGGTTTCCCTGGCTGTCACCGCTGAGCCCCCAGCTCGGCTCAGCGCCCGGGTCGGGTATTTTGGCCAGTGCTCGTGATGCAGGAGATGAGTGCATCCGTGTGAAATGCACCGGGCATCCTAAGGCACGAGGTGCTGCTGGCGCTGCCGAGGCTTTTGAGGGGCAGCGGGGAGAAGCGGAGGGCTCAGGGCAGTAGCTGGGGGCTCTTGAAGGGGCTTTGAGGTGCCGTGGGCTCCGAATTGCGCTTTTTTCCTCACGTTTCCCCCAGAAGGTGGCAGTTTGGCTCGGTACCTCGAGGTGGCAGCAGGACCCCCACAACAGAGACGTCCGCTGCCCAGAGCCCCCGTGTGTGGCTGTGGGAAAGCGGAGGCGGGATAAACGTGAACGTGCACAGCAGGCTATCGGATCAAATTCGGAGTTGGCATCACGCTTCCCCCAGCAGCTCTT
>NW_011171543.1:0-589 GCF_000146605.3 Meleagris gallopavo
GCTTTACGCAATTCTTGCTTTCTTTCCTCTCTTTTCTATCGCCTTCCTTCCCTTCCCCGTCTCCCTGATTAGGATTATAATAAACCGGTCGGACCAACATTTGAACCGTTGTTTCTTAATCTCACGCTGGGTATATAATATTAAAAGAACCTCATCTCCCTCCTATAAATCGGAGCGAGACAACTCGTGACCAGCCTCCACCTGGACATAGAGCCATTAACAAAAACCTTCTGGCTTCAACCATTCCATCAATTCTTTATTCACCTCACAGTCAGCCTTCAAATCCGTATCTTCCAATTTAGAGATAAGGATGTGATGTGTGACTGTGTTAAAGGCCTTTTCACAAGTCCAGGAAGGCGACATCAGTTGCCCTTCCATTGTCCACTAATGTCATCACTCCCATCTCTTGTCCTTGACATCTGCCATCCCTATAAGACTTTCATTCTTATGTCAACAAAGTTAAGTAGTCTTTTACTGAATAAAATGATCTTTAATTATCAGTATAGCTTTGAAATTGTCTTATTTGCTGAAGAAGTACCTAAAAACTACCAGCAAGTCAAGACTAACATAATGTCTCCTCATTCCACCA
>NW_011171544.1:0-692 GCF_000146605.3 Meleagris gallopavo
TTTCCTGTCTGAATGCAGATGTGTAGCAGTGGAAACCTGACTAGCATGAATTGTGGCTCGAAATAAAGGCAGAGACATAGTATTCAGAGGTAGGCGTAGTGCATTCTGCATGTAGCCAAGGCGAAGTGTAAACCGCTCCCTTCCGATGTGCGGAGAGTAACCCGATCACTCGTCGGAGCAAAGCAGCCGGCTGAAGTGGCCCGTTCTCGGCAAGCGAGAAACACGAGACCGCTGCTGACGGCTGAAAGCGGAGTTCGGGGAGAAACGCGATTTCTCGGCCAGCTACGGCAAAGTCTCCGGAGCGGTTCAGCGCGAATGCCGCTTTCTACGCGTGAGAGCGAAGGAGTGCGATTCCGATGCCGACAAGTGCGAATTCAGCGTTCTGCACTACCTGCGAGTGGGGGGTTTTTTCTCCGCAGTCCTGAAAGGATCTCTCCCCACTTTCTGAAACGCTCTCCCTCAGAGCACTACAGCTGTCGCTCCTCGAACTTGCAAATGCCTTATTAGAGAGGGGTTCTCCCTTCCACTCTTTTCCTGTCTGAATGCAGATGTGTAGCAGTGGAAAACCTGACTAGAATGAATTGTGGCTCGAAATAAAGGCAGAGACCTAGTATTCAGAGGTAGGCGTAGTGCATTCTGCATGTAGCCAAGGCGAAGTGCAAACCGCTCCTTTCCGATGCGCGCACAGGAGC
>NW_011171545.1:0-592 GCF_000146605.3 Meleagris gallopavo
GTTTTCACTATTACATTCTCTTGTCCTCCTATTTTTGTGTTCCTTGCCCCATTCTCTTGGCCTAATGACCCCTTGGCTTTGTGTTGCCACATTCATGTCGGCATTCAGTTTTGGCGTTCCCTGCCGTATTGTCTGGGCCGTCATCCTTGGCATTTCCTTCCATGTTCTCTTGGCCCTTGCCTTTGCCTGGGCATTCCCTTGCCCTCCTGTTTTTGTGGAACCCGCACCTGGGGTGGGTGCAGCCCTGCGAGCACAGCTGGGGGCAGTTTGGCTGTGGAGTGGGGCAGAGCCAGGCTCCACCCCTCCCTGATCCCATTGAAGGGCTGGGAAGAGTAGGGGCAGCATGTGAACCTGGGGAGTGCTTCCTTTGGAGTATGCCTTGTTCTTTGGTGATGGAGTGAGTGTTATTTTTTTTCCTTCCTCCATTGTGGAGCTGGTCTCTCTCTTTTTTAGCAGGGAACCCTGAGCGTACTTAAGGGCTGGTAGGTATTTGGACCTGGAAGCTGCTTCCTTCACTTGAGAGTGTGGGGGAGTATTGGTCCTTGGAATGGGGTAAGTGGTTTCTTTTCTTTCAGGGCTGTGATCTTCTCTT
>NW_011171546.1:0-522 GCF_000146605.3 Meleagris gallopavo
TCAGGCCTCAGCTGCAGTGCTGCGTCCAGATGTGGAGTCCTCAGTGCAGGGAGACATGGAGCTGTGCGAGTGCATCCAGAGTACAGCCACAAACACGACCCGAAGGATGGAACCCCTCTCCTGTAAGCAAGGAGAGCTGGGCTGTTCAGCCTGGAGAAGTGAAGGCTCCAAGGGAACCTGGTAACAGCCTTTCAATACCTAAGGAAGAACAAGGGAAATGGAGGTGAAATCTAAGGAAATGTCTTGTACAGTGAGGGTGCTGATGCAGTGGCACAGGTTGCCTTTCAAGGTGAGCCTGGCTCAGACTCTGAGCAACTTGATCTAGCTGTGGATGGTCAGCATGGGGAGGTCGAATCACATCGCAAACCTACCTGCATACAAGCAGCGCACCAACATGGGGTGCATGATGTTCATTACCTGCTGGACACATCTCACACCACTGACTGGAGGAGCCCAGGCAATCCTTCCAACTCCATCAGGCTGCAAAATGAACCAGAAGAGACGCAGAACATAATTTAAAAC
>NW_011171547.1:0-575 GCF_000146605.3 Meleagris gallopavo
ACAGGCATCCACCTTTAGTTCTGGAGTCTCTATGAGGGTGGTGTGCACCTGAGTGTGTTGAGGCGTACAAACATACATTGTCACAGAATTAGCATCAGGCACTGATCAAAGGAACTAAATCATGAGTCACAAAGGATGAGACTGTTCTTTGTGTCCTAGATACCAGTATATAACTAATAGCTTGCCTTTAGGCTCGTACTCTTGCTCTAAAATAGGATATGGGACTGGGAAATACTCACTTGGATACAGTCCTTGAGGTAGTTGAAGACGATGGCTTTCAGGCTGAAAATCTCTCCTTGGATCACAGAGTATGGCAGAGAAAGGTCTACAAAGAAAGGCTGGAAGACTCTAAGTGTAGCTAAATGAGAAAGCCCAAAGCCACTATCAGCAACACAGAAGATATTGGCATTCCATTCTGTAATAGTGTCAGGTACAGTAACTTGGAGAGATGCTTGACCTTCACCACTACAGCAGAAAGAGAGAGAGAACTTGATTAGAAGTAGTCAGAAGTTTCCAAAGATCTCTGAAAAAGGCAGGCAGAGGCTATTACCAACCTGACAGAGACCAAATCCCAA
>NW_011171547.1:8736-9178 GCF_000146605.3 Meleagris gallopavo
AGGTCCATGAAATGTGGAAAAAGGGTCTGACCACTTGGGAAGAATATAGGAATGTAGTCAGGGCCTGCAGGGATGCAACAAGGAAGGCTAAAGCCCGTCTGGAATTGAATCTAACTAAAGTGATAAAGGATAATAAAAAAGGCTTCTTCAAGTATGTTAACAGCAAAAGGAAAACTAGAGAGAATGTGGGCCCCTTACTAAGTGAGGGGGGGGTTCGTCGTAAAGGGGGATGCTGAGAAGGCAGAGATACTGAATGCCTTCTTTACTTCCGTCTTCAGTGAAAAGGCTCTCCCGCAGGAATCCCACACCCTGGAGGTTAGGGAGAGGGTCTGGGGAAGTGGGAGACTTCCCTTTAGTCAGGAAGAGGATGTGCGTGAGGCACCTAGGCAGTACTAAGGTCCACAAGTCCATGGGACCTGATGGGGTGCATCCACGTGTGCTG
>NW_011171548.1:0-705 GCF_000146605.3 Meleagris gallopavo
CTTGCCAAAAGAGGAGCATAAGAGTCTGCTCACTTCCTGTAACCCATTGCCTGGAGACCTCAGCCGTGGACTGGACACAGGAGCTGGTCCACCGACCCAATCCTTGGCTCACTAGCAGTGCCACCTTCCTTTAACTTGGTGAAGATCAGAACAGCACTGTGTCTTTGGGTGACAAAATCCAGGCAGGATAGGGACAATGCTCCTGCATGTTTGTTACGCCAGATCTGATTCTGTTGCTACTATGACTTTCACGGCCATCTAGATGCCCGTAGCCAGGAAAGAAAGCTTTGAGGGCAGCTTTTCAGTGACACCAATATAGTCGCAAGGATTCTCTCTCTCCTGAAAAGCAGGAGAGCTCATCTGCAGCTCACTCTGCAGGCTCAAGTCAGGGAACAAAGAGCAATCAGAGCTTCATACTCTACCTCCATCTGTGCCACGTCAGGCTCACGGCTGATCTCGCTGCACGCGACGCCCATCCCAGCAGGCACAACAAGCTGGAACTGAAAAGAAACACACTTGTATTTTCTCTGCTCACACACCACAGTGTTGAGAGACTTCTGGAAAACTTCCCTTGTCTACCCTCTGGCATAGGTAGGTGTTCTAGAAACAACCACTTTGTTCAGTCAAGTCAAACGTGGCAGCCCATTAGGCAGCATTTTACCAAGTGCTATCCCTCTGCTAGCAGATGGGGACTCTGGCACAAAG
>NW_011171549.1:0-473 GCF_000146605.3 Meleagris gallopavo
TTGTGAAATAGCATGGAGAGTGGCTCGGTGACTGCAGCGGTGAATTCCCTCGGAACTCTGGGACTCATCTCGTCAGGACCCAAAGACTCCTGGATGTTTGGGTCCTCAGGTGGTCCAGAACCTGATCTCCCATGGCAGTGTGGGATGGGAAGGGGTCTGTGGGACTGAGGAAGCAATGGCAGTCCCCACCTCACCAAACCAAAGCAAAGATGAGGGCTGTGCATAATGAGCAGTTCTCAGACAAGATGGAAGCCAAAATGGTGTTGTGTACCTGAGCCTTCTCTGGTGGTAAGCAACATGGTGCACAGAGTGCAGCCATGTGCTCCGAGCAAGGAGCACAGGTTTGTGCAAGAGGCCCGGATGCAGGGCAGTGCCTTCATGACTGTATTGTGTCCAACAGGTGGCAGCAGAGCTGCGGTGCTCCCAAGTGCCGTAACAACTGCACGGAGAGATGTGTTGGTCTCTGTGGAAAC
>NW_011171550.1:0-376 GCF_000146605.3 Meleagris gallopavo
TGGGCTGTTCAGCCTCCTGGAGAAGTGAAGGCTCCAAGGGAACCTGGTTAACAACCTTTCAATACCTAAAGGAAGAACAAGGGAAATGGAGGTGAATCTAAGGAAAATGTCTTCTACAGTGAGGGTGCTGAGGCAGTGGCACAGGTTGCCAGAGACATGGTGGATGTGCTAGCCCTTTCAAGGTGAGCCTGGCTCAGACTCTGAGCAACTTGATCTAGCTGTGGATGGTCAGCATGGGGCAGTCGGATCACATCGCAAAACCTACCTGCATACAAGCAGCGCACCAACATGGGGTGCATGATGTTCATTACCTGCTGGACACATGTCACACCACTGACTGGAGGAGCCCAGGCAAATCCTTCAAACTCCATCAAGG
>NW_011171551.1:0-578 GCF_000146605.3 Meleagris gallopavo
AACAGGTATGCCTGGGAGAAAATACCATCTTTTTGGAAGCACAGGCCCAATTTCCAAGTGAAATGTGGTATTTCTGGGAGAAAATGACAAGTACGTGGGAGAAAAGTGGACAATTGTGGGAAAGACTGACTTCTCTTGGAGGGCAAGTGTGGTATTTTTGGTGTGAAAAAGGGGTCCTTTGGGGAGAAAACGGGGTGTAGATGGGAGAAAATGTCCTGTTGAGGAGTGCCTAGCAGTATTTTTGAGAGAAAAGGGAAGGTACTTGTCAGAAAAGTGCTCTTTCTGGGGAGAGAGTAGCATAGTTGGTTGGAAAATGCCACCCATTTGTGAGAAAGCTGCTTTGTTTCCGGGAGAAAATAGCATTCTTTGGGGAGAAGATGTCCTCTTTTGGATGGAAAAGTAGTACTTGTGGGAGAAGCTGTCCAATGTTTGGGCCCAAGGTAGCATTACTGGGAGGTAATGTCATTGTATTGGAGAAGGGTGGTATTTTCTTGGGGAGAATGTGTTCTTTTGGAAGCCAACGGTGTACTTTGGGGGAAAAAGCGGCCTTTCTGGTAGAAGGTGTCCTAGTTTGGGGG
>NW_011171552.1:0-485 GCF_000146605.3 Meleagris gallopavo
AATTCTGGATCCTGGGAGGTCTTTCTCCAGGGCCGCTGCCAGCAGCTTTAGCAGGGGAAGAACCTCCTGCCACTGAAGCGGCCGCCAAAGCCAGAGAGGCCAAAGCCTCCAGAGGAGATGGGCACACCCTCAGAGCTGAGGATGCTGCCAACGGCAGCGGAGGTGGAGGATCCGACGGCGGTGTTCTGCGGGAAGGAGCTGAGGATGGGTCCGGGCAGGGTCACCACCACGGCAGAGGGCTGGATGAAGACGTTGGAGTCCTGGCACTGCCTGACGCAGGGCTCGTTGCAGCTGCTGCCCAGAGGGGTGGGGCCGCAGGGCTGGCAGGGCAGGCGTGGCACGCACTGGTCGTAGCAGGACATGGCTTGAGTGTGGAGGGGCACCTGTTGGGACAGAGGGTCAGGAGGACACCGAAGCGAGAGAGGAGCATCCCGCCATCCCAGCAGGAGAGAGCCAAGGCACTGTGCTGGCCGGGGATATGGAGG
>NW_011171553.1:0-547 GCF_000146605.3 Meleagris gallopavo
AAAACCAACAATAAAACAAAGGAGCAGGAAAGGAAAATGTAAAGGGGAAAAGTAACAAAACTAGGAAGGCAAAGCAAAGAAATACCAGAAAGAGCAAAGACATAGAATGCAACATGATGGCAAAACAAAGGGTTCAAAGAAAGTAAAACAAGGAACTGCCATCCCAAATTTTTCAAAGGACAGAAGAAATAAATAAATAAATGACAATAAAGAAAAAGAGCAAAGCAAAGCAGAAAGGAAACCAAAGCAAAGAGAGAAAACCATTAAGGAATGCAGAGCAGCGAAAAGAAAAGGTATGAAAGGAAAATAAAAGAGCAAAGCAAAGCAATGGACAAAGCAATGGAAATAAAAGGGAAATCAATGAAAAGGAAAGGAAACCAAAGAAAAATACATTTGAAAAGTAGAGAAATGAGAAGAAGAAAAAATAAATGCCAAGAAAAGAAGCAATAATGAAATGAGTGAAACAAAACGAGCAGTAAAAACATCCAAATAAGAATAAAAGAAGACAGAGCAAAGCAAAGCCATAAAGGCAAAGTTAAGAAGGAAG
>NW_011171554.1:0-457 GCF_000146605.3 Meleagris gallopavo
GAGTTTCCACCTTAGCAGCTCACCTGCTGCTGTTGTCACAACTGCATTGTCCACTTGAACTGCGGGCTTGGATGGGACCTTGTGAACAGCACTCTGTTGGCAGACTTGGGAGTGTTTTCCCACAGGTAGTTATCCCTGGTCAGTAGAAGAAGAACAGTATTCATACATGTATGCACATATTATAAATACAGTCATTATATAATGATATAAATCACATAAATTGTATATAATTATCTATTATACATACATGAAATAGACATGAATATAGACAAAAAACTAAAAATACCATAAATATTTCTGTGCATATTTAGATACAGGAGTGCGTTCAGTTAGAGGCATTGATAAGCAGGCATTTAATGCACCTTGCTTTGGCTGTTTCAGCAGGTCTGCATCAGAATCCTGACTGTAAGTGACATCTGTGAGTGTCTTGAGAAGGATAGCTCAAAATCTTGTATCA
>NW_011171555.1:0-566 GCF_000146605.3 Meleagris gallopavo
GGAGGGCAAGGGAATGCCCAGGCAAAGGCAAGGGCCAAGAGAACATGGAAGGAAATGCCAAGGATGACGGCCCAGACAATACGGCAGGGAACGCCAAAACTGAATGCCGACATGAATGTGGCAACACAAAGCCAAGGGGTCATTAGGCCAAGAGAATGGGGCAAGGAACACAAAAATCGGAGGACAAGAGAATGTAATAGTGAAAACAGTGCAAGACCAGAGACAAGCAAGACACAGAACCAAGAGGATAGGCAGCCTTCTGGGCACCATGAAGCGCAATTCAGAGCTCTGGGGGAACCCTATTGTGCCGGGCTCTGGAATGGGTAAACGCTGGCGGGTGTGCATCGCCCTTACCTGCTGGGCAGACAATGACCAGTCAGCAAAGTGAGGTTCCGGGGCATGCCGGGAAATGCACATTCCGCTTCCTTGCTGTTTCCACAGAGACCAACACATCTCTCCGTGCACTTGTTACGGCACTTGGGAGCACCGCAGCTCTGCTGCCACCTGTTGGACACAATACAGTCTGAAGGCACTGCCCTGCATCCGGGCCTCTTGCACAAACCTGT
>NW_011171556.1:0-411 GCF_000146605.3 Meleagris gallopavo
AGACCTATGGCAGCAATGAAAGGAGTGATTTCTGTGGGACAGCCCTGATGCAGCTGAGAGCAGTGCAGGAATGAGTCAATGCCCGTGCAGCGCATGCCGACTCGTTGCTGTGAGCTGGTCCTGTGTGCCTCGAAGCACGTCCCTAACTTTATATCGTGGACTTTTCTTCCTGGCTTTGGTCTGTATCTCGGGGCGATTGCTAGCGAGGACAGAACAGACAGCGTTGTCTTTTCTGCTCTTCCCTCTTCTGTGCTTCCCTTTTCTGCTCTTCTCTTCAGCTACACTTCAGCTCCTCTCCCTCAGTGTTAGCCACTCCTCTTCTGCTCTTCTGCTGTTCTTTCTCCCTTGTATCCTCCCTCACTCCTGCATCTGTACTCCTCTTCTGCTTTCTTTCTTACCCGTATCTCTTTT
>NW_011171557.1:0-663 GCF_000146605.3 Meleagris gallopavo
GAAGAAGAAGAAGAAAGAAAGAAAGAAAAGAAAAGAAAAGAAAAGAAAAGAAAAGAAAAGAAAAGAAAAGAAAAGAAAAGAAAAGAAAAGAAAAGAAAAGAAAAGAAAAGAAAAGAAAAGAAAAGAAAAGAAAAGAAAAGAAAAGAAAAGAAAAGAAAAGAAAAGAAAAGAAAAAAGTCTCACACCACAGGGAGAAGCATGGCGGAGAGCTCTCGTGCCACAAAGCTCGGGGCTGGAGAAATCAAGGTTGCCTCCAAGATGCTGCTTTAAAACAACATGACTTACTGCACATGAGGCATGAAAGACAAGCTTAAGCTTAAAAAGCCTCCAATCCCCGTGGATGTGGCTGTCTGCACAGACATCAGCCGCCTGGTGATGCTCACCCACCAAAGCGCTCGCCCAGCGGATGCCTTTCATAGAATCATAGAATTAGCAAGGTTGGAAAAGATCTCCAAGATCATCCAGTCCAACCGTCCACCTACCACCAATATTTCTCACTAAGCCACGGCCCTCAGTACCACATCTAATGTTTCTTGAACACCTGCAGGGACAGTAACTCCATCAGCTCCCTGGGCACTCCTGTGGAGAAGTGTTTCTTAGCATCCAACCTGAATCTCCCCTCGTGCAACTTGAGGCCTTCCCCCAAGTCCTATCACTACTTAC
>NW_011171558.1:0-453 GCF_000146605.3 Meleagris gallopavo
CCAGCCCTCTGATCATCTTCGTGGCCCTTCTCTGGACCTGCTCCAAAGCTCCACATCATTCCTGTGCTGGAGCCCCAGGCCTGGACGGCAGTGCTGCACATGGGGCCGGCACCAGAGCCGAGTCGAGGGGGACGAATCACCTCCCTCTCCCTGCTGGTCGCTCCTCTTTGAATGCAGCCCCCGATACAGTTGGCCTTCTGGGCTGCAAGTGCACACTACTGGCTTATGTCCAGCTCTTTGTCCACCAGGATCCCCGACGTCCTCCACAGGGCTGCTCCCAAGGGCGTTGTACGCCGAGTTGGTACAAGCATCTGGCTTTCCCCTTCATCAGGGACATCAACAGTGGGGTTGAGTGCACCCTAAGGACACCAAGCTGTGGGCTGCAGTGACACAGCAGAGGGACGGGATGCCATCCACAGAGACCTCAACAGGCTGAGCAGTGGGCACAAATCC
>NW_011171559.1:0-647 GCF_000146605.3 Meleagris gallopavo
CATTCCTCACTTTCCCCCCACATAAGACCTTTTCACCCAGAAATGACAGTTCTCTTAGGAATACCTCCCAATTCCCCCTAATCTGCTACACTACACTCCGCACTATGACAGTCTCTCCCCAAACTAGGACACTTTCTCCCAGAAAGGCCGCTTTTTCCTCCCAAAGTACACCGATGGCTTCCAAAAAGAACACATTCTCCCCAAGAAATACCTCCCTTCTCCAATACAATGACATTACCTCCCAGTAATGCTACCTTGGGCCCAAACTTTGGACAGCTTCTCCCACAAATACTTCTTTTCCATCCAAAAGAGGACATCTTCTCCCCAGAGAATGCTATTTTCTCCCAGAAACAAAGCAGCTTTCTCACAAATGGGTGGCATTTTCCAACCAACTATGCTACTCTCTCCCAGAAAGAGCACTTTTCTGACAAGTACCTTCCCTTTTCTCTCAAAAATACTGCTAGACACTCCTCAAGAGGACATTTGCTCCCATCTACACCCCGTTTTCTCCCCAAAGGACCCCTTTTCACACCAAAAATGCCACACTTGCCCTCCAAGAGAAGTCAGTCTTTCCCACAATTGTCCACTTTTCTCCCACGTACTTGTCATTTTCTCCCAGAAATACCCACATTTCACTTGGAAATTGG
>NW_011171560.1:0-575 GCF_000146605.3 Meleagris gallopavo
GGAACAAAGCAGCTTTCTCACAAATGGGTGGCATTTTCCAACCAACTATGCTACTCTCTCCCAGAAAGAGCACTTTTCTGACAAGTACCTTCCCTTTTCTCTCAAAAATACTGCTAGACACTCCTCAAGAGGACATTTTCTCCCATCTACACCCCGTTTTCTCCCCAAAGGACCCCGTTTTCACACCAAAAATGCCACACTTGCCCTCCAAGAGAAGTCAGTTCTTTCCCACAATTGTCCACTTTTCTCCCACGTACTTGTCATTTTCTCCCAGAAATTACCACATTTCACTTGGAAATTGGGCCTTGTTCTTCCAAAAAGATGGTATTTTCTCCCAGGCATACCTGTTTTCTTCAAAACTACCGCACGTTTTCTCCCAAAAAGACTAGATGACAAGTCCAAATAGGACACTTGCAACCAAGAATTAGGACATCTTCTCCCACAAAATACCAACTTCTCTCCCAAGGATAGGACATTTTCCCTAAGTGCTAATGGCAGTTACTGCTAAAGAAATACTCCTTTCCTTCCCTAAAATGGGACATATGCACCCACAAAGACCACGACTCCGAGAAATT
>NW_011171561.1:0-639 GCF_000146605.3 Meleagris gallopavo
CAAAAATACCACACTTGCCCTCCAAGAGAAGTCAGTCTTTCCCACTATTGCCCACTTTTCTCCCACGTACTTGTCATTTTCTCCCAGAAATACCACATTTCACTTGGAAATTGGGCCTGTGCTTCCAAAAAGATGGTATTTTCTCCCAGGCATACCTGTTTTCTTCAAACTACCGCACGTTTTCTCCCAAAAAGACTAGATGACAAGACCAAATTGGACACTTGCAACCAAGAATAGGACATCTTCTCCCACAAATACCACTTGTCTCTCAAGGATAGGACATTTTTCCCTAAATGCTATGGCAGTTCTGCTAAGAAATACTCCTATCCTTCCCTAAATGGGACATATGCACCCACAAAGACCACGACTCCGAGAAATTCCTCCCAGTTCCTCCCAATTACACTCCATTACATTCCTCATCATGACACTTACTCCCAGACTTTTGGACTTTTACTGCGGAAAGACCATTTCGATCCAGAATATATGCCATTGGCCCTCACAAACACCGATTGCCTCACAAATACGTGGCACATCCCACCAGAAAGACCATTTCTAGCCCCCAAAAGATGGCATTTACTCCCAGAAACACCAGCTTTCTCACACATTCCTCACCTTTTCCCCCCCACATAAGACCTTTTC
>NW_011171562.1:0-476 GCF_000146605.3 Meleagris gallopavo
GGTGAAAATGTATTCTATCTCATCATTAAACAAGACCAGACCCAGTACCAACTCCTGGGCAAATTCAGTAGTCGTACCCACAAACATCATATCAAAAAGATGCAATCTGAACAGTGAAGCCTGAGGGCCTAGTCCTAAAGCAGCTAACTGCAGCATTAGTATGAATTATTCTGCCTTCAGCATGTTAGTTTTTTGAAGAACATACATGAATTATTGGCATTTCGTTATTCCTGTAAACAACTTTTGTCCTGTCAGGCTTATGGCAGATTTCATTCCTCACTGACCTCATGAAAACTTCACTCTCAAACTAGTCATATGTTGTATGTTTATCCCAACTATCTTTGTATTCTACCATGTACCTACCCAATATGGTTGCTTATATTCACTCTTCTAGGCTAATGAAGCCATTCTTAATGCTCCTATTCATCTTTTCCATCCACAAATATCACTGTTTCTATCCTTACACTTTTTCACAT
>NW_011171563.1:0-403 GCF_000146605.3 Meleagris gallopavo
CACATTCCACTTCCTTGCTGTTTCCACCAAGACCAACACATCTCTCCGTGCAGTTGTTACGGCACTTGGGAGCACCGCAGCTCTGCTGCCACCTGTTGGACACAATACAGTCATGAAGGCACTGCCCTGCATCCGGGCCTCTTGCACAAACCTGTGCTCCTTGCTCGGAGCACATGGCTGAACTCTGTGCACCATGTTGCTTACCACCAGAGAAGGCTCAGGTACCCAACACCATTTTGGCTTCCATCTTGTCTGAGAACTGCTCATTATGCACAGCCCTCATCTTTGCTTTGGTGAGGTGGGGACCTGCCATTGCTTCCTCAGTTCCCACACACCCCCTTCCCACTCCCACACTGCCATGGGAGATCAGGTTCTGGACCACCTGAGGACCCAAACATCCAGG
>NW_011171564.1:0-456 GCF_000146605.3 Meleagris gallopavo
AAATGTGTTAAGAAGGCAGAAATGCAGTGCGTGGTCCACTTTAATGACACCAACTTTTTGTTTGTTTGTTTTAAGTAAATAGAAAGACAGAAATACAAATTTAACTACTACCAAGCACATGCTGTGGTACTTTAAATTAACAGTATTCATTGGAGATCAGTCTTCTTCCGGGTGGTGAACAATTATCATCAGTAACAGTCGCCTTACTTGAAATTTAGTCATAAGAAGCCACGTGCAGGGACATCCCAGGTAGACTGAATTAGTGGCACAAGTTGAGATTCTTAACGTGGGTAGTTTCATGTTGTTCTCGACAAGAGTTGTAAAAATCCCATCACGGTATTTTCCAATATTCCAAGTTCCCAATTGAAAATAAAATCCCTACATGTTCTTAGTCCCTTCCCCGCCTCGCCCCAGTATTTACATGTGTCCTTTAACTAACTCAGTTTTTGCAGAAGT
>NW_011171565.1:0-590 GCF_000146605.3 Meleagris gallopavo
ATACATACATGAAATAGACATGAATATAAGAACAAAAAATTAAAAAATACCATAAATATTTCTGTGCATATTTAGATACAGGAATGCGTTCAGTTAGAGGCATTGATAAGCAGGCATTTAATGCACCTTGCTTTGGCTGTTTCAGCAGGTCTGCATCAGAATCCTGACTGTAAGTGACATCTGTGAGTGTCTTGAGAAGGATAGCTCAAATCTTGTATCATGCACGAGCATGGAGAAGCTGATTTCCTCTTGATTCACTCTTGATTTTTCAGTGCATAGTAGTCAGATGGAAGAGAAAATGGAGTCCAAATGTCCTGATTGGAGAACACAGCTGTTCTGGGTTCTAGCAAACGGAGAGAAAATGGAGAAACAGACACTCCAGAATTCTTTTGTGAGCACTTGTCTCAGGAAGGCTGTATCATAACAAGCCCAAAACTAATGGAAGAAGAAATAGGCTTTCTAGCTGTGTCTTCATCCTTGGCATAACTGATTCTGTCTTTAGACATGGTTTTGAAGTACTGACACATTTTACCAACAGATTAGTAGATAAGTGACCAAAATGTTGAATGTAAATGGAAAAAAAGTCATGT
>NW_011171566.1:0-385 GCF_000146605.3 Meleagris gallopavo
TCATATGGGGCAACACGGGGCGATATGGGGTTGCTATGGGGTGACATGGGGCCATATGGGGTTGATATGGGGCGCTATGGGGTCAGTACGGGGCGCTATGGGGTGGATGTGGGTCTCTATGAGGTCTCTCTGGATCCCCATGCTGTTTCCAGGTCTCCCAGCAGGGGGCGCTCTTGGGCCGTTTGGGGGCAGCGCTGCTGACGTCATCACGGGACGGAAGCGTCCGTGTGTGGCACCCGAGGGGCGGGGCTCCGGTGAGGGGGCGGGCCCTCATTGGGTGGTGTTTGCCCCTGGAGGCGGGGCGTTACGGGGAGTGGGTAGTGGCCCGAACGACGTGGGCGAGACTTTGTTGGACTGGTGTTTACCTCTGGGGCGGGCTTATGGG
>NW_011171567.1:0-749 GCF_000146605.3 Meleagris gallopavo
AAACGCGCTCTAACAAGGCATCTGGCAATGTTTGATGAGGGACAGATGTAGTGCTCTCTGGGAGAGCGTTTAAGAAAGAGGGAGAGATCCTTTCAGGACTGCGGAGAAGAAACCCCCACTCGCAGGTAGTGCAGGAGGCTGAATTCGCAGCTGTCGGCATCGGAATCGCACTCCTTCGCTCTCATGCTCAGAGAGCGGCATTCACTCTGAACCGCTCCGGAGACTATGCCGTAGCTGTCCGAGAAATAGCGCTTCTCCTCGAACGAAGCTTTCAGCCGTCAGCAGCGGTCTCCTGTTTCTCGCTTGCCGAGAAATCGCGCTTCTCCCCGAATGCCGCTTTCAGCCGTCAGCAGCGGTCTCGCGTTTCTCGCTTGCCGAGAACCGAGCCACTTCAGCCTGCTGCTTTTCTCCGACGAGTGAGCACATCGGAAAGGAGCGGTTTGCACATCGCCTTGGCTACATGCAGAATGCACTCGTCTAGCTCCGAATACTATGTCTCTGCCTTTATTTCGAGGCACAATTCGTCCCCTGTGAGGTTCTCCACTGCTACACATCTGCATTCAGACAGGAAAAGAGTGGATGGGAAAACCCGCTCTAACAAGGCATTTGCAATTTCGAGGAACGACAGACGTAGTGCTCTCAGGGAGAGCGTTTCAGAAAGAGGGAGAGATCCTTTCAGGACTGCGGAGAAAAAACCCCCACTCGCAGGTAGTGCAGGAGGCTGAATTCGCACTTGTCGGCATCGGAAT
>NW_011171568.1:0-375 GCF_000146605.3 Meleagris gallopavo
AGGGATCAACGTACCTCGGCACAGAGACTAAGCGTTGGATATTGGCATCCACCTCCGGCTGCGGTTTCCTGCTGCTTCCACCAAGAGCCTGGCTAAAGTCCTGGCACCGCTCGCGAGGGCCGCAGTTCCATGCTGCAAGCGTTTGGGCACAGGATAACGAAAGCAGAGAGCGCCTTCCGGTAGGGACACCAATGTCACTTACCCCGCTCCAGGGATCAGGGCGCAGCCAACGCAGCGACTCAGGGGGGGCCCGGACGAAAGGGCCCAACCAGCATCTGGCAGAGGACTCGGTCCATCCGGAAAGAGTCAAGACATCTCCGTGTCTAATAATGTTCACACCTTACCGAGGAACACAACACGTTCAATGCGGAAAAT
>NW_011171569.1:0-616 GCF_000146605.3 Meleagris gallopavo
CTTTGATAGAAAGCCCTGGGGATGGAGCACCAGGACTTGATAACTTAATCCCATAAGAAAATATCAGCAAGGCAGTGAGGAATGAGACTGCTGGAGAAACTAATACTGGTGTCAGAACATGGACAAAAGTGTTATGCTAGGGAGAAAAAATGGATTCATTACCATACTGTGGAGTATTTACCAGAGGTGACTTATTGAAGTGTCACCTTTTGAGAGATGGTAAACTTGCAGGGTGGAATGCAGTGAATAATCTGTTGTGTGAAAGTTCCCTACGAAGCGTGACCTGCGGCCTCAGCTGTCAGTAAACAACAGGGGAGCTTGGTGTGCTGAGTCTGAGTAAAAAGCAGCATAGAATGGAATGGAGAGGGGCTCTGTGGCCAGGGTCTGTGATAATGCCAGAGGGCTGTGGGCTTGGCGATGTTATGGCACTGATCATCTCCTTGCTGTTGCCCTGGGCCAGCTGTTTTCCACCTTGTCGAGAACATGCTCTCTGACTAACTTGACAAAGCCAAGGTATGTTTGACTGGAGTGCTGGGATTCTACCTAGCAGTAAGAAATAGTTACAAACGGCCTCAGGGAGGAGGAATGGGCAGGGGAGGACGTTGCTGTTAACTTC
>NW_011171570.1:0-622 GCF_000146605.3 Meleagris gallopavo
TCGTTTCATTTTCCGTCCTCTTACAGGGGCAACTGACATCAATTGTGGTGCTTCCTGTAGTTGATCAGGTTGGTCAGTTCCAATGCTCTCATCCTCCAGTTCAGCTCGGAGCCTGTCTCGTTCGATTATGAGAGTATCTAGCTCAGATTGGAGGGTGTCTTGTTGAGATTGAAGACTGTTGAGTTTGGATTGCAGGGAGTCTCTCTCAATTCGGAGGGCATCTCTCTCAGATTGGAGGCTGTTTCTCTCGACCAGGAGACTCTCTCGCTCATTTTGCACTGTTTCCCTGAGACTCTCCTTTTCAATTTCACAAACTCTCTTCCTCTGCAGGATAGTATTGAATAAGGCCCAGTAAGCATTAGCCAGGCCCCAAATAATTTGGGCCTCCTCAGATCTTCCTGAGCCGCGACATTCCTGTCTCAAATATCTGTTTAAATTTTCGGGGTCTTTCAGGTGTTCTGGAGTAAAGTTCCATGACACCAAAGATTTCCATCTCTCTAAAGTCTCCCCCAGGCCTCTCCACATTCCCTGCCACTCAGTATTTTCTGGTTTTGGGGCGGACTTCCTCAAAATATAATAAATACTAATAATGAGTGAAATGGTGAGCAGTACATTCACAGAG
>NW_011171571.1:0-625 GCF_000146605.3 Meleagris gallopavo
CAAGAGCACTGGTCACAGGTCCAGAAGATTCCACCATGCCACCCCAACGTTCTAGAATCAGTGGGCGGTTGGAATTCTACCTCAGCCGAATCCTGGAGAAGCTGGCACGGGGTTGTCGTGACCAAAGCACAGGACTTGGTGCCTGAAATGTAAATAAAAGCAAGAAATAAAGCAATCTATCCCAGTTTTCTTCACCTGAAAACTTCTGGATTCCTCTTGATTCCTCTTTAGCGTTCAGAGCTAAAAGGCTCCTAAATAACTTCACATAAAGTAGAAATTATATGAAGGATGAGTACGTTTCTCAGCATTATCCTAAGGAAATAGTTTCATCTTGCCAAAGCAGCTCCTTTTGGCTTTGCAAGGGCAAGGAAATCCATTGTAGTTTTCGTTGTTCTTTTAACAAGACCAGAATTCCAAGTCAAGTACCTCACCTTCCAGCAGTCCAGAGCATCAACTGACAAAATCTGTTGTGACTGGACAGCGTTGATTGTCAGCTATTTGCAAGGGGATTATCCAAATTATGGATTCGGTGGGCTGTACTTTCCCTTTGCTCCCAAGTCTATTGTGTTGTCAGAGTCCTTAACAGGGGACACGTTTCTGTTTAATGCAGCAGTGCCGTGTGCGT
>NW_011171572.1:0-469 GCF_000146605.3 Meleagris gallopavo
GTGAGGTAAATTGGGAGCTATGTTTCTAAAATATGTTACTAATACCTATATGGTATTCTTACTTTGCACATCAGCAATTTCTACGGATATGTGACAGCTTAATTCTTTCGATCAACTGCCCTTTTCAATGTTCAATGCACACCAGGGCTCCTCATTGCTCCCAGGAAGAAAAGCACCTCCAGCATGTGAGAAAGCAGACGTCATGACCTTGGAAAGCAGAGCATGCCGCAGAAATCGCGTTTAACACCAGATACATGGTGGAGCTGAGGCAGCACAGAACAGATACCCCTGGCTGTTTCTTGCCAGGGGCTTCAGAAAGGAACTGCTGGTAGCAGGCATGTGGAGAGCTTTCTGACTGCAGCCACCAGGGACTCTGGCCTGTAGGGACTCAAGTGCTTGGAAGGAGAAGAGAGGAAGCAAAGAACTGCCCCAAAACTGCAGCTGGTCTCCAGGCATGGACAAGCACGTG
>NW_011171573.1:0-515 GCF_000146605.3 Meleagris gallopavo
CCACAAAAACAGGAGGGCAAGGGAATGCCCAGGCAAAGGCAAGGGCCAAGAGAACATGGAAGGAAATGCCAAGGATGACGGCCCAGACAATACGGCAGGGAACGCCAAAACTGAATGCCGACATGAATGTGGCAACACAAAGCCAAGGGGTCATTAGGCCAAGAGAATGGGGCAAGGAACACAAAAAGAGGAGGACAAGAGAATGTAATAGTGAAAACAGTGCAAGACCAGAGACAAGCAAGACACAGAACAAAGAGGATAGGCAGCCTTCTGGGCACCATGAAGCGCAATTCAGAGCTCTGGGGGAACCCTATTGTGCCGGGCTCTGGAATGGGTAAACGCTGGCGGGTGTGCATCGCCCTTACCTGCTGGGCAGACAATGCCAGTCAGCAAAGTTGAGGTTCCGGGGCATGCCGGGAAATGCAGATTCCACTTCCTTGCTGTTTCCACAGAGACCAACACATCTCTCCGTGCAGTTGTTACGGCACTTGGGAGCACCGCAGCTCTGCTGCCAA
>NW_011171574.1:0-400 GCF_000146605.3 Meleagris gallopavo
TTTTCTAGGGGAGATTGAAAAAGCCAAGAGGTTCTCTGCCCATGCTCCTGCCCTTTGTTCCTGCCTCCACCTGCCACCAGCGTGCAGCCAGGAGAGGAGGGGCGCTCAGGAGCGCCTTGGCATTTCCTTGGCATTTCCTTCCTTGCATCCTTGGCATTTCCTTCCATGTTCTCTTGGAACTTGCCTTTGGGCATTCCCTTGCCCTCCTGTTTTTGTGGCAACACCTGGGGCGGGTGCAGCCCTGCGAGCACAGCTGGGGGCAGTTTGGCTGTGGAGTGGGGCAGAGCCAGGCTCCACCCCTCCCTGATCCCATGTAAGGGCTGGGAAGAGTAGGGGCAGCATGTGAACCTGGGGAGTGCTTCCTTTGGAGTATGCCTTGTTCTTTGGTGATGGAGTGAGT
>NW_011171575.1:0-368 GCF_000146605.3 Meleagris gallopavo
GTTGGAAGTTCGGGGAGCGACATTTGTTTCGCTCCCAGGGAGAGAGAGCGTGACAGAAAGTGGGGAGCGATCCTTTCTGGCCTGCGGAGAAAACCTCCCTACGGAGGTAGTGCAGGAGGCTGAATTGCACGTTCTCGGCATCGGAATTGCACTGCTTCGCTCTCATGCGTAGAAAGCGGCACTCGCGCTGAACCGCTCCGGAGAGTTTGCCGACGCTGGTCGAGAAATCGCGCTTCTCCCCGAGTGCCGCTTTCAGCCGTCAGCAGCGCTCTCGTGTTTCTCACTTGCCGAGAACGGGCGACTTGTGCCTGCTGCTTTTCTCCGACGCGCGAGCGGTCTCGCGTCCGCACGTCGGAGAGGAGCGGTTT
>NW_011171576.1:0-507 GCF_000146605.3 Meleagris gallopavo
GGCGGAGGTGTTGTGGGGGTGTGCAGGTTGCATTCCAAGGGAAGGGAAGGGGAGGGGAGGGGAGGGAAGGGGAGGGAAAGGAAGGGAAGGGAAGGGCTTCCTTCAAAACTCAGAGTACTGTGACGAGGAGAACACAGCAATACTGACGCTGCCATCGTCACGGCCCTGCCATCAGGGCTCCAACTAAGGCAGCCAGCTGCCCAGGCACTCCGGCCAAGACCTTTGTGAAGCACCACTTTGTTCATCCCTGCAGTGATGGGCACGCAGCCCCTACTGACGAGGGAGACATGGCATGCCTGGCCGCTGACATCCACTCCATCCCATAGTGTGGGTCTGGCACAGCTCACGTCTCCCCTGGAAACTCACTGGCTGAGCATCTCAGGCTCACAACCTTCCCCACGCTGCTGCTACGACGTGAGGTCTGTTACCGAGCTGCTGTTTGGAGCTACGTCCTGTACTGCTCTGTGAAGACAGGAGGGCGGCGCTCGCACAAGGTCACACGTTGGG
>NW_011171577.1:0-514 GCF_000146605.3 Meleagris gallopavo
TCAGCACCCTCACTGTACAAGACATTTTCCTTAGATTTCACCTCCATTTTCCCTTGTTCTTTCCTTTAGGTATTGAAAGGCTGTTACCAGGTTCCCTTGGAGCCTTCACTTCTCCAGGCTGAACAGCCCAGCTCTCCTTGCTTACAGGAGAGGGGTTCCATCCTTGGGTTCGTGTTTGTGGCTGTACTCTGGATGCACTCGCACAGCTCCATGTCTCCCTGCACTGAGGACTCCACATCTGGACGCAGCACTGCTGGTGAGGCCTCACCAGCGCAGAGCAGAGGGATGGGGATCTTCCTCCCTTCGCCCGCTGACTGCGCATCTTTGGATGCAGCCCAGGATACGGTTGGCTTTCTGGGCTGGAAGGGCCCACTGCTGGCTTGTGTCCAGCTCCCACCCACCAGTACACCCAGGCCTTATGGAGCAGGACTACGCTCAGTCCTTTCATCCCCTAGCATGTTTTGGTGGTGGCTGTTCCCTCATCCCAGCTACTGACCCTGCACTTGGATTTGTG
>NW_011171578.1:0-537 GCF_000146605.3 Meleagris gallopavo
AGCTTTTCACGCACAGGGAGGTGACGCACTGGAATGTGTGCTTGAGAGTCACTTCCAGGATGATCTGCTCCATGATCCGTGACCAGCACAGAGGTGAGACTGCCAAGTGCTGGTAGGGTTCCCCGCGGTCACACTTTCTATCCTTCCTAAGAGGTGTGCTGTCACCTTTTTTCTCCTCACCAGGGACTTGACCTGACTGCCTCGACTTGTGAAATACCATGGAGAGTGGCTCGGTGACTGCAGCGGTGAATTCCCTCGGAACTCTGGGACTCATCTCGTCAGGACCCAAGGACTCCTGGATGTTTGGGTCCTCAGGTGGTCCAGAACCTGATCTCCCATGGCAGTGTGGGATGGGAAGGGTGTGTGGGACTGAGGAAGCAATGGCAGTCCCCACCTCACCAAAGCAAAGCAAAGATGAGGGCTGTGCATCATGAGCAGTTCTCAGACAAGATGGAAGCCAAAATGGTGTTGGGTACCTGAGCCTTCTCTGGTGGTAAGCAACATGGTGCACAGAGTGCAGCCATGTGCTCCGAGCAA
>NW_011171579.1:0-730 GCF_000146605.3 Meleagris gallopavo
CAGAATCCCAGGGGTCGGCCTCGGGTCTCTCCTGAGGCTCTTTGCCACAAACTCCAAGTGGGACCTTTCTCTCCAGCAGCAGTGTAGAGGATGTTCTTCGCATCCTGTTCCATCCGTACTGGCCCCAGGGCCACGGCACGGGCTATCTCTTGTTTAATCTGCTCAAAAGCCTGCTGCTGCTCAGGACCCCACATAAAATCATTCTTCTTCCGTGTCACCTGATAAAGGGGGCTTACAATGAGGCTGTAGTTTGGAACATGCATTCTCCAAAAACCCACTACACCCAGGAACGATTGTGTCTCTTTCTTATTAGTGGGTGGAGACATGGCACTGATTTTGTTGATCACATCTGTTGGGATGTGACGACGGCCATCTTGCCACTTTATATCTAGGAACTGAATTTCCTGGGCAGGCCCTTTCACTTTGCTTCGCTTAATAGCGAAACCAGCACGCAGAAGGATCTGGATTATTTGCTCTCCTTTCTCAAAAACTTCCTTTGCTGTGTTGCCCCACACGATGATGTCATCAATATACTGTAAGTGCTCAGGAGCACCTCCCTGTTCCAGTGCAGCTTGGATCAACCCATGGCAAATGGTTGGGCTATGTTTCCACCCCTGGGGCAAACGATTCCAGGTATACTGAATGCCCCTCCAGGTGAAAGCAAACTGTGGCCTAGATTCTTTGGTCAAAGGAATGGAGAAAAAGGCGTTAGCAATGTCAATGGTGGCGT
>NW_011171580.1:0-467 GCF_000146605.3 Meleagris gallopavo
GAACACGAGACCGCTGCTGACGGCAGAAGCGCATTCGGTGATAAGCGCGTTTCTCGGCCAGCTACGGCAAAGTCTCCGGAGCGGTTCTGCGCGAATGCCGCTTTCTGCGCGTCAGAGTGAAGGAGTGCGATTCCGATGCCGACAACTGCGAATTCAGCCTCCTGCACTACCTGCGAGTGGGGGGTTTTTTCTCCGCAGTCCTGAAAGGATCTCTCCCCACTTTCTGAAACGCTCTCCCTGAGAGCACTACAGCTGTCGCTCCTCGAACTTGCAAATGCCTTATTAGAGCTGGTTTTCCCTTCCACTCTTTTCCTCTCTGAATGCAGATGTGTAGCAGTGGAAAACCTGACTAGAATGAATTGTGGCTCGAAATAAAGGAAGAAACATAGTATTCAGAGGTAGGCGCAGTGCATTCTGCATGTAGCCAAGCCGTAGTGCATTCTGCGCTCCTTTCCGATGCGCGCACA
>NW_011171581.1:0-604 GCF_000146605.3 Meleagris gallopavo
AAATGCAGATTCCACTTCCTTGCTGTTTCCACAGAGACCAACACATCTCTCCGGGCAGTTGTTACGGCACTTGGGAGCACCGCAGCTCTGCTGCCACCTGTTGGACACAATACAGTCATGAAGGCACTGCCCTGCATCCGGGCCTCTTGCACAACCTGTGCTCCTTGCTCGGAGCACATGGCTGCACTCTGTGCACGATGTTGCTTACCACCAGAGAAGGCTCAGGTACCCAACACCATTTTTGCTTCCATCTTGTCTGAGAACTGCTCATTATGCACAGCCCTCGTCTTTGCTTTGCTTTGGTGAGGTGGGGACTGCCATTGCTTCCTCAGTCCCACACACCCCTTCCCATCCCACACTGCCATGGCAGATCAGGTTCTGGACCACCTGAGGACCCAAACAGCCAGGAGTCTTTGGGTCCTGACGAGATGAGTCCCAGAGTTCCGAGGGAATTCACCGCTGCAGTCACCGAGCCACTCTCCATGGTATTTCACAAGTCGAGGCAGTCAGGTCAAGTCCCTGCTGAGGAGAAAAAAGGTGACAGCACACCTCTCAGGAGGGATAGAAAGTGTGACGCGGGGAACTACCAGCATGTCAGTCTCAC
>NW_011171582.1:0-598 GCF_000146605.3 Meleagris gallopavo
GGAATTTCTCGGAGTCGTGGTCTTTGTGGGTGCATATGTCCCATTTAGGGAAGGAAAGGAGTATTTCTTAGCAGAACTGCCATAGCATTTAGGGAAAATGTCCTATCCTTGGGAGAGAAGTGGTATTAGTGGGAGAAGATGTCCTATTCTTGGTTGCAAGTGTCCAATTTGGTCTTGTCATCTAGTCTTTTTGGGAGAAAACGTGCGGTAGTTTGAAGAAAACAGGTATGCCTGGGAGAAAATACCATCTTTTTGGAAGCACAGGCCCAATTTCCAAGTGAAATGTGGTATTTCTGGGAGAAAAATGACAAGTAGGTGGGAGAAAAGTGGACAATTGTGGGAAAGACAGACTTCTACTGGAGGGCAAGTGTGGTATTTTTGGTGTGAAAAGGGGTCCTTTGGGGAGAAAACGGGGTGTAGATGGGAGAAAATGTCCTGTTGAGGAGTGCCTAGCAGTATTTTTGAGAGAAAAGGGAAGGTACTGTCAGAAAAGTGCTCTTTCTGGGAGAGAGTAGCATAGTTGGTTGGAAAATGCCACCCATTTGTGAGAAAGCTGCTTTGTTTCCGGGAGAAAATAGCATTCTCTGGGGAGAAGATG
>NW_011171583.1:0-539 GCF_000146605.3 Meleagris gallopavo
ACCGGATGAGGTTCAACAAAAGCAAGTGTAGGGTCTTACACCTAGGGAGGAATAATTGCATGCACCAATACAGGCTGGGGGATGAGCTGCTGGAGAGGAGCTCTGCAGAGAGGGACCTGGGCATCCTGGTGGACGACAGGTTGGCCATGAGCCAGCAGTGTGCCCTTGTGGCCAAAAAGGCCAATGGCATTCTGGGGTGCATTAAGAATAGCGTGTCCAACAGGTCGAGGGAGGTGATCCTCCCCCTCTACTCTGCCCTGGTAAGGCCTCATCTGGAGTACTGTGTCCAGTTCTGGGCTCCCCAGTTCAAAAAAGTCAGGGATCTCTTGGAAAGAGTCCAGCGGAGGGCCACAAAGATGGTGAAGGGCCTGGAGCACCTCCCCTATGAAGAAAGGCTAAGTGAACTGGGTCTGTTTAGCCTTGAGAAAAGACGACTGAGAGGGGACCTGATCCAGGTTTATAAATATCTGAGGTGTGGCGGCCATAGTGGTGAGGCCAGTCTCTTTTCAGTGGTACGTGGAGACAGGACGAGGGGAAAC
>NW_011171584.1:0-601 GCF_000146605.3 Meleagris gallopavo
TCTGGAGATAGCTGATGACAGCCTTCCAAGACTCGAAGGGAGCGCATAAGCAGGAGGGGGCAACGACTGTTTAGGAGGGTGGATAGCGATAGGACAAGGGGAAATGGTTTTCAAGTGAGACAGGGGAGGTTTAGGTTGGTTATTAGGAGGCAGCTTTTCACGCCCAGGGTGGTGACGCACTGGAATGTGTGCTTGAGAGTCACTTCCAGGATGATCTGCTCCATGATCCGTGACCAGCACAGAGGTGAGACTGACATGCTGGTAGTTCCCCGCGTCACACTTTCTATCCTTCCTAAGAGGTGTGCTGTCACCTTTTTTCTCCTCACCAGGGACTTGACCTGACTGCCTCGACTTGTGAAATACCATGGAGAGTGGCTCGGTGACTGCAGCGGTGAATTCCCTCGGAACTCTGGGACTCATCTCGTCATGACCCAAAGACTCGTGGATGTTTGGGTCCCTCAGGGTGGTCCAGAACCTGATCTCCCATGGCAGTGTGGGATGGGAAGGGGTCTGTGGGACTGAGGAAGCAATGGCAGTCCCCACCTCACCAAAGCAAAGCAAAGATGAGGGCTGTGCATAATGAGCAGTTCTCAGACAAGAT
>NW_011171585.1:0-578 GCF_000146605.3 Meleagris gallopavo
AGAGAAGAGAGAGAGAGAAGAGCATAGGGAAAAGCAGAGAGAGAAGGTGAGAAGAATAAAAAAGCAATGTGAACAATTTTTAATCCCTATTAAAGCTGGATTCTTTCCAGAACACGTGGATGCTGCTCTGTTTCTTTCCTTCTTTTTTGCATTGCTCCTATTCTTTTAGACAATTTAAGAACATTCTGGAACATTTCCAGAACTTTGGTTGCAAAGTCTCCTCGATCTCAGCTGCTCTGAATTACCCAACCAATATCAAGCGGGGGTCACCTCCTTCAAGGCGCCCTGCAAATCCAGCTTCACGTGTCTAACTTGGACAAATTTCCCTTCAGGAAGGAGCAGAGAGACTTTCCACACTCAGCCCAGAATCCTCTGCTGCCATCCAGCACATCCATTCCCCAGCAGGACACCATCACTCCCATCAGCGTGGCGCCGTCTGTTCCCACGCCCTAAAAGCAACAGCCACGGACAGCCGACTACACAGCCTCTGGAGCAATCCCCGACAGACACAAAGGCTGCAGACACCCACAGTCACTGCCGTGCTGGGAGCTGATGTCTCTGGGCCCAGTGCACAGCAG
>NW_011171586.1:0-336 GCF_000146605.3 Meleagris gallopavo
GTTTTCTCCGAGAAATAGTAGCTTTCTCCCAAAATATGATATTCTGCCCCAGAAATTCCAGTCTTATCACCAAAGACTCTTACGTTTTTCACCAGAAATACCTATTTTATCCCCAAACATGACATTTTCTCCAGAAATACCAGATTTCTTCCCTTAAATATGACACCTTTTCCAAGAAATAGTACATTTTTTCCCCAAAAATATGATTATTTTCTCCAAGAAATGCCAGTTTTATCGCAAATATACGACATTTTTATACCGCAAAATAGCCGCTTTTCTCCCAAAAAATATGCCTTTTTTCTGCCAGGAACTGCAGTTTCCTCCCACAAAATTACC
>NW_011171587.1:0-517 GCF_000146605.3 Meleagris gallopavo
CTGCTGCCCGGCCCGGCTGGGAGTGCTGAGCCCTCTCTGCTTTCTCTTTTCTTTGCTCTCAATGCAATCTTACTCGTTTGCCTTTAGTGGCCATCACCCGAATCCATCTTCAAGCAGGTGATGCGGAAACAAGTCCTGTTCCAAAGGGCTCTACCCGTAACGTTGCAGACCCGTTGTCAGAAAGTTGCTTCGTTTTGGCTGGAAGTCGTTGATTCCTTGTTGGGATGCCCAATAAATGAGCCGGCATCCATCCTCTGCGTCACTGTTGTGACTCCATGGCTCCCGCCACCCTGCCGGGCAGGGAGTGCTTTGTTTGGGGGATCCCAGAGATTCGCTTTCCTCGCAGCCTTCCGAGCGGGAGGAGACATCTCACACGGACACTGTGGGCAGGATCGCCCGAAGGAAGGGAAGAGGAACGTAGAGGGGACATGGGCTGAGTTGAGGAAGCGGGACGTCGGATTGGACTGCGTCGAGTTTGTGAACAGAAAGAGGAACCCAGAATGGTGGGGTTGGAAGG
>NW_011171588.1:0-395 GCF_000146605.3 Meleagris gallopavo
CCCGTTTGCTTTCCCAGCTGCAGGAGCGCACTGCTGGCTCACGTTCAGCTTTTCTATCCATCGAGAGCCCCACGGTCCTTCTCTGCAGGGCTGCTCTCAAGGACTGCTCCTACCAGTCTGTACGGATGCCTGGGATTCCTCCGGCCCAAGTGGAAAGCCTTGAACTCTGCCGTGTTGGCAGGTCTGAGCTCGGAGCAAAGCAGCAGGCACTTTACAGTCTCTTTTGTTTGCCTGGAGCTCCTCGGTCTCAGCTCTACCGTGAACTGTCTGCACGGCATGCAGGACCTGCCTCACTCCCCACACATCGATTGGAGCAGTGTGAGCTGGTGGCTGGGCAGCTCGCATCGCTTTATGTTGTGCAGTATTTCAGTTTGGTGCCGTATCTTCTCTACATC
>NW_011171589.1:0-535 GCF_000146605.3 Meleagris gallopavo
AATTATTCCTCCCTAGGCGTAAGACCCTACCCTTGCTTTTGTTGAACCTCATCCTATTTCTTACTGCCCAGCTCTCCAGCCTGTCCAGGTCTCGCTGAATGGCAGCACAGCCTTCAGGCGTGTCAGCCAATCCTCCCAACTTCGTATCATCAGCAAACTTGCTGAGGGTGGCCACTGTCCCCTCATCAAGGTCACTGATGAAGACGTTGAACAAGACCGGACCCAGCACAGACTACTGGGGGACACCACTGGTTACAGGTCTCCAGCCAGATTCTGCACCACCAACGACAACCCTCTGTGCTCTGCCAGTCAGCCAGTTCTCAACCCACCTCACTGTCCACTCGTCTATCCTACGCTTCCTCAGCTGTGTTATAAGGATGTCGTGTGAGACAGTATCAAAGGCCTTTCTAAAATCAAGGTAGACTGCATCTACCGCTCGTGCACAGTGCGCAGTGAGCGGTGAGGGTCTCCTCCTGGTGGCCGTGGGATGCAGAATCCTCATCTTCCCCGCGGAGGCTCGCAGTCTTTCTCCCTG
>NW_011171590.1:0-515 GCF_000146605.3 Meleagris gallopavo
GTGAGGGTGGGAGGGCACTGCCAAACACAGCTGGTGCATCTCTGTGCAGTTTTGCCTTCCCGGGAGGAACCCAGAGCTTCCAGTTTGTTTCTGCTCCTGTAGCATCTGTACTGCAGTGTGAGCATAAGGTGCTGCTGCCTTCTTCTTCTTCTTCTGGAAGAGCCTCTCAGCCACGGACATCTGATGCAGGCTATCCTCGCCACTGGAAGATGATGTCAAAATAACCATTCTGTTATTCCCAAGAGGAAACTGGAATGAGAAGGACACAACAATGGCAGAGGGGGTTGAAAAAGAGGAAAACTACAAGTGAAAAGCAATACAAAATACAGTCAAGAAAAGGAAGGGGTTCCTGACTTACAGGAAAAAACAAACACTTGGTCACCAACACCGCGTGAGCCGTGCCAGATGAGACGTTTCCAAAAGGAGACCTTTTCTTTTTGCCAAGGCATTTGCGGTTACCCTGACAACTGGCTGCCCAGTCTACAATCACACACCAGGATCCCAAAGCAGCAAGG
>NW_011171591.1:0-565 GCF_000146605.3 Meleagris gallopavo
ACAAAGACATTTTCCTTAGATTTTCACCTCCATTTTTCCCTTTGTTCTTTTCCTTTTAGGTATTGAAAGGCTGTTACCAGGTTCCCTTGGAGCCTTCACTTCTCCAGGAGGCCGAACAGCCCAGCTCTCCTTGCTTACAGGAGAGGGGTTCCATCCTTGGGTTCGTGTTTGTGGCTGTACTCTGGATGCACTCGCACAGCTCCATGTCTCCCTGCAACTGAGGACTCCACATCTGGACGCAGCACTGCAGGTGAGGCCTGACCAGCGCAGAGCAGAGGGATGGGGGATCTCCTCCCTTGGCCCGCTGACTGCGCATCTTTGGATGCAGCCCAGGATACGGTTGGCTTTCTGGGCTGGAAGGGCCCACTGCTGGCTTGTGTTCAGCTCCCACCCACCAGTACTCCCAGGCCTTATGGAGCAGGACTACGCTCAGTCCTTTCATCCCCTAGCATGTTTTGGTGGTGGCTGTTCCCTCATCCCAGCTACTGACCCTGCACTTGGATTTGTGCCCACTGCTCAGCCTGTTGAGGTCTCTGTGGATGGCATCCCGTCCCTCTGCTGTGTC
>NW_011171592.1:0-698 GCF_000146605.3 Meleagris gallopavo
GAATTCGCACTTGTCGGCATCGGAATCGCACTCCTTCGCTCTCACGCGTAGAAAGCGGCATTCGCGCTGAACCGCTCCGGAGACTTTGCCGTAGCTGGCCGAGAAATCGCGTTTCTCCCCAAATGCCGCTTTCAGCCGTCAGCAGCGGTCTCGTGTTTCTCGCTTGCCGAGAACGGGCCACTTCAGCCGGCTGCTTTTCTCCGACGAGTGAGCGGGCTCCTGTGCGCGCATCGGAAAGGAGCGGTTTGCACTTCGCCTTGGCTACATGCAGAATGCACTACGCCTACCTCTGAATACTAGGTCTCTGCCTTTATTTCGAGCCACAATTCATTCTAGTCAGGTTTTCCACTGCTACACATCTGCATTCAGACAGGAAAAGAGTGGAAGGGAGAACCGTCTCTAATAAGGCATTTGCAAGTTCGAGGAGCGACAGCTGTAGTGCTCTGAGGGAGAGCGTTTCAGAAAGTGGGGAGAGATCCTTTCAGGACTGCGGAGAAAAAACCCCCCACTCGCAGGTAGTGCAGGACGCTGAATTCGCACTTGTCGGCATCGGAATCGCACTCCTTCGCTCTCACGCGTAGAAAGCGGCATTCGCGCTGAACCGCTCCGGAGACTTTGCCGTAGCTGGCCGAGAAATCGCGTTTCTCCCGAACTCCGCTTTCAGCCGTCAGCAGCGGTCTCGTGTTCTCGCTTGCCGA
>NW_011171593.1:0-434 GCF_000146605.3 Meleagris gallopavo
GCGGCGGTGCGAGGGTGTGGTGGGGACTTTGTCTGCGGGGCGGGCGGTGTGTGATTTGTGATCTCGGCCTTCTAGTTTGTGGGTGCGTTTCCTCAAGGTGCGTGGCTCTTCTTTACAGTGAGAGCGGTGAGGTGCTGGAACAGCTGCCCAGAGAGGCTGTGGATGTCCCGTCCATCCCTGGAGGTGTTCAAGGCCAGGTTGGATGGGGCTCTGGGCAGCCTGGGCTGCTGTGAGATGTGGAGGTTGGTGGCCCTGCGTGTGGCAGGGGGTTGGAGATTTGTGATCCTTGAGGTCCCTTCCAACCCTGGCCATTCTGTGATTCTGTGCGCTGTGGTAGGAGCATTCCTCAAGGTACGTGCTGTGGCTGCTTGTGTGGAAAAGCAGGACCTGTGCAGAGCTTTTTAGATCCCTTGCCTGCCCAGGCTTGCTGTCAG
>NW_011171594.1:0-461 GCF_000146605.3 Meleagris gallopavo
GGTGGACGACAGGTTGGCCATGAGCCAGCTGTGTGCCCTCGTGGCCAAAAGGACCAATGGCATTCTGGGGTGCATTAAGAAGAGCGTGTCCAGCAGGTCGAGGGAGGTGATCCTCCCCCTCTACTCTGCCCTGGTAAGGCCTCATCTGGAGTACTGTGTCCAGTTCTGGGCTCCCCAGTACAAAAAGACAGGGATCTCTTGGAAAGAGTCCAGCGGAGGGCCACAAAGATGGTGAAGGGGCCTGGAGCATCTCCCCTATGAAGAAAGGCTAAGTAAACTGGGTCTGTTTAGCCTTGAGAAAAGAAGACTGAGAGGGGACCTGATCCAGGTTTATAAATATCTGAGGTGTGGCGGCCATAGTGGTGAGGCCAGTCTCTTTTCAGTGGTACGTGGAGACAGGACGAGAGGAAACGGACATAAGCTGCAGCATAGGAAGTTTCGCACGAATGTGCGTAAGAACT
>NW_011171595.1:0-616 GCF_000146605.3 Meleagris gallopavo
AATTGGGATTTAATTATCTTCAAGTAAGCTGTATGTAGTTATTAAACACTTTAGAACTTTAACACACGTTATGCAGCACCTTGTGCCTGACGGATACTGGAAGAGTGAATGAACCAGAAATAGTAATGCATTGCTTTGAGAACGAGAGTGAGTCAAGAACAGAGATAGCAAGGAAATTGGAAAGAACAATAGCAGCTGTTACTGTTGCACTAGAACGCACTAGAACAGGGCCGGAGAACCCAGAGATCCCCTTAAGGAAGAAGTAGGGGGGCCTGGTAGGGTCAGTGCAGTACACTGGCATACACATTCATTCTTTTTCAAGGTCTCATAGATATGTGCTCATGGCCCTTTCTGCAACTCCTAAAGAGGGAATTAAGCACCTGTCAAATGAATGAAAACTACTAGGTCTTTCGTGGATTAAGGACTTCTCTCTTGACTTTGGAGGGGACTTGGCCTGTATTACCCCAATTAACTGATTTGTTACTATCATCTTTGGTATTACCATTCCTAGGGTACAAGTTATGATCCACCATGGATGTAATACCTTTCAAGCTCGATCTCCACATTGCCAGTATCTTTCCTTTTAGCTGACACCCAATATTTATTCCTGTTTTCC
>NW_011171596.1:0-651 GCF_000146605.3 Meleagris gallopavo
TGTTGGTGCGCTGCTTGTATGCAGGTAGGTTTGCGATGTGATCCGACTCCCCCATGCTGACCATCCACAGCTAGATCAAGTTGCTCAGAGTCTGAGCCAGGCTCACCTTGAAAGGGCCAGCACATCCACCATGTCTCTGGCAACCTGTGCCACTGCCTCAGCACCCTCACTGTACAAGACATTTTCCTTAGATTTCACCTCCATTTTCCCTTGTTCTTTCCTTGAGGTATTGAAAGGCTGTTACCAGGTTCCCTTGGAGCCTTCACTTCTCCAGGAGGCTGAACAGCCCAGCTCTCCTTGCTTACAGGAGAGGGGGTTCCATCCTTGGGGTTCGTGTTTGTGGCTGTACTCTGGATGCACTCGCACAGCTCCATGTCTCCCTGCACTGAGGACTCCACATCTGGACGCAGCACTGCAGCTGAGGCCTGACCAGCGCAGAGCAGAGGGATGGGGATCTCCTCCCTTCGCCCGCTGACTGCGCATCTTTGGATGCAGCCCAGGATACGGTTGGCTTTCTGGGCTGGAAGGGCCCATTGCTGGCTTGTGTCCAGCTCCCAGCCACCAGTACTCCCAGGCCTTATGGAGCAGGACTACGCTCAGTCCTTTCATCCCCTAGCATGTTTTGGTGGTGGCTGTTCCCTCATCCCAGCT
>NW_011171597.1:0-540 GCF_000146605.3 Meleagris gallopavo
CCAGCCAGTGGGGAAACAGGGGAGAGGGGGGAGGCAAGGGGGAGAAAACAGGGTATAAAGGCTGTCATGTTGTGTCCATAGGTGCGCTCCTGCTTGCGGGACGCCCACCATTGCAATCGCGAATAAAATCTGCTTTTATCAGAGATACCGTCCTGACAAAATTATTCGGATATTTCCAACAATTTGGGGGCTCGTCCGGGATTATTATTGCCTCTTTGGGTGTCTCCCTACTGCCCTGGACAGGATAGGTGCACCCCGCTGATTTCAGCGGTCCTGTCTGAGTGGTGAGGTGACTCCTTGGGACGGCCGATAAGAAACCGAGACTGTTAGATAAAGGACGGGCTCTGTAAAAGCCAAGGGGCAGGTAGGCACGGGTGTTGGCCATTGCGACCCGGTAACTTCGTGCACGGACCAAGGTAAGAGAGTTTAATCTTGCCTTGGGGTCGGTTGAGACTCTTGAGTGTGTGTATGTGTGAGACGCACTTCAGTGCGAAGCGAGTGCGGAGTCCCGACCTGCGGTTCCGTTGTCCCGCGAGGGGC
>NW_011171598.1:0-512 GCF_000146605.3 Meleagris gallopavo
ATGGCCTCGCGACCGCACGCAGAACTCCAGCTCTTCCTGTTTATTCCCCATGCTACACGCATTAGTATATAGGCACTTAAGAGAAGCAGCATCCCCCCACCCCTCTCCAAGCCTTTGAACTCCACTGTCTCCACCCATCAAGTTCTGTTTGGAGCCTCGAACTGCCCCCTCAGTCCCAGCGGTCCTCATTTTGTCCCCTTCCCCTTCATACCTAGTTTAAACCTGTCAATAAGTCCTGCCAGTTCCTCGGCTAGAACCCTGGGGAAATCCCCATGGAGACAGGCTGCATCCATCTGCAGCCATCATGCCAGGTGCCGAGTAAATTGCCCCATGATCAAAAAAACAAACTCCTGCGTTTGCACCAACTCCTAAGCCATTTGTTCAAGAGATGGGTTTTTTAGGCTCATCCCAGTATCGTTTCCTGCCACTGAAGGTACAGATGTAATGACCACCTGCACACCTGTTCCTTCAACTACCCGTTTCATTGTTGTTATTGCAAATCCACATCAATT
>NW_011171599.1:0-482 GCF_000146605.3 Meleagris gallopavo
AGAGGGATGGGGATCTCCTCCCTTCGCCCGCTGACTGCGCATCTTTGGATGCAGCCCAGGATACGGTTGGCTTTCTGGGCTGGAAGGGCCCATTGCTGGCTTGTGTCCAGCTCCCACCCACCAGTACTCCCAGGCCTTATGGAGCAGGACTACGCTCAGTCCTTTCATTCCCTAGCATGTTTTGGTGGTGGCTGTTCCCTCATCCCAGCTACTGACCCTGCACTTGGATTTGTGCCCACTGCTCAGCCTGTTGAGGTCTCTGTGGATGGCAACCCGTCCCTCTGCTGTGTCACTGCACCCCACAGCTTGGTGTCCTTAGGGTGCACTCAACCCCACTGTTGATGTCCCTGATGAAGGGGAAACCCAGATGCTTGTACCAACTGGGCGTAGAAGCCCTTGGGAGCAGCCCTGCGGAGGACTTCGGGGAGTCCTGGTTGGACAAAGAGCTGGACATAAGCCAGTAGTGTGCACTTGCAGCCCAG
>NW_011171600.1:0-544 GCF_000146605.3 Meleagris gallopavo
TTATGCCTCCCAAGAGACATCTGGGGAACACAGCGGCACGCAGCTGGTGCCAACGAGGCCAGGGAGTCCAAGCACTGGGCCGCTTTACAGCCTGGGTGGGCAGCTCAGCTCCTCGCAGTGGGCATTCATCTCCAAGTACACTTTGCTATTCATCCCATTCCCGTCCTATAAATAGGTGGGGAATAGCAAAAAACAAAAACCACCTGGGAATTCTCTCAAGCACTGTGAATGTGGAAATAACCACCTCCTCGGACCACCAAAAGTGGCATCAGTACAATGCAGGACGTGGCAAAGACATGCGAGTCAACCTGATGGGGCTAACAGAAAAAAGGGCCTCAGAGCTGGGGCACTGCTGCAGCCATCTCCCAAGAGGCCCAGGGAAGAGGTCAAGGGAAGACGTTGCCTTGTGCTTACCGAGAACTTGTCGTACAGCTGGTGGTGAGCAGAGGGTTCGGGAGCTCCCTGAAGTACATCTTGCAGAGGGAGCTCACGCTGTGAATGTCACGGACGGTCAGCTCAGGAATCTGCTCAGATTCAAATTCAC
>NW_011171601.1:0-498 GCF_000146605.3 Meleagris gallopavo
CATGAGTTTTGTTTTTTTCATCATGGGGCAATTTACTCGGCACCTGGCATGATAGCTGCAGATGGATGCAGCCTGTCTCCACGGGGAAAGAGGGTTCTAGCTGAGGAACTGGCGGGACTTATTGACAGGTGTTTAAACTAGGTATGAAGGGGACAAAATGAGGACCGCTGGGACTGAGGGGGCAGTTCGAGGCTCCAAACAGAACTTGATGGGTGGAGACAGTGGAGTTCAAAGGCTCGGAGAGGGTGGAGGGATGCTGCTTCTCTTAAGTGCCTGTATACTAATGCGTGTAGCATGGGGAATAAACATGAAGAGCTGGAGTTCTGAGTGCGGTCACGAGGTCATGATCTCATTGCGATCACGGAGACGTGGTGGGACAGCTCGCATGACTGGAATGTTGTCATGGAGGGCTATGTGCTTTTAGGAAAGATCGGCTGGCTAGGCGGGGTGGTGGAGTTGCTCTTTATGTGAGAGAGCAGCTAGAATGTATTGAACTTC
>NW_011171602.1:0-528 GCF_000146605.3 Meleagris gallopavo
GAGACAAGCAAGACACAGAACAAGAGGATAGGCAGCCTTCTGGGCACCATGAAGCGCAATTCAGAGCTCTGGGGGAACCCTATTGTGCCGGGCTCTGGAATGGGTAAACGCTGGCGGCTGTGCATCGCCCTTACCTGCTGGGCAGACAATGACCAGTCAGCAAAGTGAGGTTCCGGGGCATTCCGGGAAATCCACATTCCACTTCCTTGCTGTTTCCACAGAGACCAACACATCTCTCCGTGCAGTTGTTACGGCACTTGGGAGCACCGCAGCTCTGCTGCCACCTGTTGGACACAATACAGTCATGAAGGCACTGCCCTGCATCCGTGCCTCTTGCACAAACCTGTGCTCCTTGCTCGGAGCACATGGCTGCACTCTGTGCACCATGTTGCTTACCACCAGAGAAGGCTCAGGTACCCAACACCATTTTTGCTTCCATCTTGTCTGAGAACTGCTCATTATGCACAGCCCTCATCTTTGCTTTGCTTTGGTGAGGTGGGGACTGCCATTGCTTCCTCAGTCCCACAC
>NW_011171603.1:0-502 GCF_000146605.3 Meleagris gallopavo
AGTGACTCTCAAGCACACATTCCAGTGCGTCACCACCCTGTGCGTGAAAAGCTTCCTCCTAATAACCAACCTAAACCGCCCCTGTCTCACTTCAAAACCATTTCCCCTTGTCCTATCGCTATCCACCCTCCTAAACAGCCGTTGCCCGCTCCTGCTTATGCGCTCCCTTCGAGTCTTGGAAGGCTGTCATGAGCTATCTCCAGAGCTTTTCTCTTCTCCCACACAAACAATCCCAGTTCCCTCAACATTTTCTTTCTAAAGAGAGGTGCTCCAGCCCTCTGATCATCTTCGTGGCCCTTCTCTGGACCTGCTCCAAAAGCTCCACATCATTCCTGTGCTGGAGCCCCAGGCCTGGACGCAGTGCTGCACATGGGGGCCGCACCAGAGCCGAGTCGAGGGGGACAATCACCTCCCTCTCCCTGCTGGTCGCTCCTCTTTGAATGCAGCCCACGATACAGTTGGCCTTCTGGCTGCAAGTGCACACTACTGGCTTATGTCCAGT
>NW_011171604.1:0-481 GCF_000146605.3 Meleagris gallopavo
CCTCCTAGCGTTCATACCTAACATGTTCAGTTCATTCCTGATCAGGAACCACTTTGCTAATTCAGCTTGTGAAAGTTTGGCACTAACCCGTGTCTGTCCTTCCCTAGGTGAATCGAGCCCTTGTCAACCCAGAAGATCCAGAGCAAGTAGCGATGGTGCGCTGTGTGCTTCCCTGAATGGAGAGCTCTTAGGAAGCACGAATCACTGCGGTTCCGATGACAGCCTTCCACAGACCAACAGCAATGGAGAGAGGGAGCTCATCCAAGTTCATGCCCTCATTTCTCCCAGCTCTCCTGAAGATGCTGACCCGAGCCAGCCAGACACTGCAGTCACCAGCCTGGACTGTGACCCAGTGCCTCTGCAGTGCAGCCCAGCCCAAGCACAACCCGGGTGCCCCGACAGCAGCACCTCCATGGGGGAGCAGGTCAGCATCAGGGAGGAGAAGCCGAGCCTCGTGGAGGGGACTTAGAATCAGGCCTCC
>NW_011171605.1:0-707 GCF_000146605.3 Meleagris gallopavo
ATGGAAAGCCGCTGTGTGGAGCCCCACACGACAAGTTGCAGAGGCCACTGAAGGAAAAGGAGAATCGAGCCAATTTGCAGAGGTAAAGGCTGTCCAACTGGCCTTGGATGTTGCTGAACGGGAGAGGTGGCCAATGCTTTATGTTTACACTGACTCATGGATGGTGGCAAATGCTCTATGGGGGTGGTTACAGCAGTGGGAGCAAAATAACTGGCAAAGAAAGAGTAAACCCATTTGGGCTGCTGAGCAGTGGAAAGATATTGCTGCCCGAAGAAAGAATATGGTTGTAAAGGTGCGCCATGTAGATACTCATGTGCCCAAGAGTCGGGCTACAAAAGAACAGCAAAATAACCATCAGGTAGACCAAGCTGCCAAAATTGAGGTGGCTCAAATAGACCTGGACTGGCAGAACAAGGGTGAATTATTTTTAGCTCGATGGGCCCATGAGACCTCGGGCCACCAAGGGAGAGATGCAACATATAAATGGGCTAGAGACCGAGGGGTGGATTTAACTATGGACGCTATTGCACAGGTTATTCATGATTGTGAAACATGTGCCATAATCAAACAAGCCAAAAGGATGAAACCACACTGGGGGGAAGGGCGATGGCTAAAGTACAAGTATGGGGAGGCATGGCAGGTTGATTATATCACCTTGCCACGATCTCGCAGTGGTAAATGTTATGTGCTTACTATGGTGGAGGCAA
>NW_011171606.1:0-560 GCF_000146605.3 Meleagris gallopavo
ATGTCCCTGATGAAGGGGAAAGCCAGATGCTTGTACAAACTGGGCGTAGAAGCCCTTGGGAGCAGCCCTGCGGAGGACTCGGGGATCCTGGTGGACAAAGAGCTGGACATAAGCCAGTAGTGTGCACTTGCAGCCCAGAAGGCCAACTGTATCCTGGGCTGCATTCAAAGAGGAGCGACCAGCAGGGAGAGGGAGGTGATTGTCCTCCTCGAATCGGCTCTGGTGTGCGGCCCCATGTGCAGCACTGCGTCCAGGCCTGGGGCTCCAGCACGGGAATGATGTGGAGCTTTTGGAGCAGGTCCAGAGAAGGGCCACGAAGATGATCAGAGGGCTGGAGCACCTCTCTTAGAAAGAAATGTTGAGGGAACTGGGATTGTTTGTGTGGGAGAAGAGAAAGCTCTGGAGATAGCTCATGACAGCCTTCCAAGACTCAAAGGGAGCGCATAAGCAGGAGGGGCAACGGCTGTTTAGGAGGGTGGATAGCGATAGGACAAGGGGAAATGGTTTTGAAGTGAGACAGGGGAGGTTTAGGTTGGTTATTAGGAGGAAGCTTTTCACGC
>NW_011171607.1:0-556 GCF_000146605.3 Meleagris gallopavo
TGGAGAATGCATGTTCCAAACTACAGCCTCATTGTAAGCCCCCTTTATCAGGTGACACGGAAGAAGAATGATTTTATGTGGGGTCCTGAGCAGCAGCAGGCTTTTGAGCAGATTAAACAAGAGATAGCCCGTGCCGTGGCCCTGGGGCCAGTACGGATGGAACAGGATGCGAAGAACATCCTCTACACTGCTGCTGGAGAGAAAGGTCCCACTTGGAGTTTGTGGCAAAGAGCCTCAGGAGAGACCCGAGGCCGACCCCTGGGATTCTGGAGTCGGGCATACAGAGGGTCTGAAGAGTGCTACACTCCAACTGAGAAGGAGATCTTAGCCGCGTATGAGGGGGTTTGGCTGCTTCCGAAGTAATCGGTACAGAAACACAGCTCCTTCTGGCACCTCGACTGCCAGTGCTGAACTGGATGTTCAAGGGAAAGGGTCCCTCCACCCATCATGCTACTGATGCCACTTGGAGTAAGCGGATTGCACTGATTACGCAGCGAGCGCGGATGGGGAATCTCAACCGTCCAGGATCCTAGAGTGATCATGGACTGGCCTGAGG
>NW_011171608.1:0-566 GCF_000146605.3 Meleagris gallopavo
ATTTCTTAGCAGAACTGCCATAGCATTTAGGGAAAATGTCCTATCCTTGGGAGAGAAGTGGTATTTGTGGGAGAAGATGTCCTACTCTTGGTTGCAAGTGTCCAATTTGGTCTTGTCATCTAGTCTTTTTGGGAGAAAACTTGAGTTGGTTGAAGAAAACAGGTATGCCTGGGAGAAAATACCATCTTTTTGGAAGCACAGGCCCAATTTCCAAGTGAAATGTGGTATTTCTGGGAGAAAATGACAAGTACGTGGGAGAAAGTGGACAATTGTGGGAAAGACTGACTTCTCTTGGAGGGCAAGTGTGGTATTTTTGGTGTGAAAAGGGGTCCTTTGGGGAGAAAACGGGGTGTAGATGGGAGAAAATGTCCTGTTGAGGAGTGCCTAGCAGTATTTTTGAGAGAAAAGGGAAGGTACTTGTCAGAAAGTGCTCTTTCTGGGGAGAGAGTAGCATAGTTGGTTGGAAAATGCCACCATGTGTGAGAAAGCTGCTTTGTTTCCGGGAGAAAATAGCATTCTCTGGGGAGAAGATGTCCTCTTTTGGATGGAAAAGTAGTACTTGTGGG
>NW_011171609.1:0-728 GCF_000146605.3 Meleagris gallopavo
GCAGCATTTCACGCACAGGGTGGTGACGCACTGGAATGTGTGCTTGAGAGTCACTTCCAGGATGATCTGCTCCATGATCCGTGACCAGCACAGAGGTGAGACTGACATGCTGGTAGTTCCCCGCGTCACACTTTGTATCCTTCCTAAGAGGTGTGCTGTCACCTTTTTCTCCTCACCAGGGACTTGACCTGACTGCCTCGACTTGTGAAATACCATGGAGAGTGGCTCGGTGACTGCAGCGGTGAATTCCCTCGGAACTCTGGGACTCATCTCGTCAGGACCCAAAGACTCGTGGATGTTTGGGTCCTCAGGTGGTCCAGAACCTGATCTCCCATGGCAGTGTGGGATGGGAAGGGGTCTGTGGGACTGAGGAAGCAATGGCAGTCCCCACCTCACCAAAGCAAAGATGAGGGCTGTGCATCATGAGCAGTTCTCAGACAAGATGGTAGCAAAAATGGTGTTGGGTAGCTGAGCCTTCTCTGGTGGTAAGCAACATCGTGCACAGAGTGCAGCCATGTGCTCCGAGCAAGGAGCACAGGTTTGTGCCAGAGGCCCGGATGCAGGGCAGTGCCTTCATGACTGTATTGTGTCCAACAGGTGGCAGCAGAGCTGCGGTGCTCCCAAGTGCCGTAACAACTGCACGGAGAGATGTGTTGGTCTCGGTGGAAACAGCAAGGAACTAGAATCTGCGTTTCCCGGCATGCCCCGGAACCTCACTTTGCTGACTG
>NW_011171610.1:0-441 GCF_000146605.3 Meleagris gallopavo
GGGACAAGGAAGGTTCTCCGTCCTCTGATTCCAAAGGTAAGAGGTAAGCTCAGGATGGCTTCCGCTGCAGAGCAGATGCCAAAATGTTGCAAGAGGAAAACAAATCACAAGGCCCAAGCTATGCAGCACAAAGTCTTTAATGAGAAGGAAAACATAAAGTGGCTCCGTACAGAGAGGAGGAAAAATGTTTTCAGTTTTCAGGGAGGTCGAGAGAACGATCCATCCGTATCTGGGATGCGTTCTCCAGATGGGATGATGCATTGGCTTCAGCAGATGAAACTGCTGGGCGGGCGAGGCAGACACAGCCCGGAGCCCCCCAGACCAAGGGAGCCCCCAGAAGAGATGGGAACGCCCGCAGAGCTGAGGGAGCTGCCAACAGCCGCTGACAGAGAGGATCCCACGGCTGTGCTCTGAGGGAAGGAGGTGAGGATGGGGCCCGGC
>NW_011171611.1:0-478 GCF_000146605.3 Meleagris gallopavo
CACCCCGCCCCAGGTGCGGGTTCCACAAAACAGGAGGGCAAGGGAATGCCCAGGCAAGGCAAGGGCCAAGAGAACATGGAAGGAATGCCAAGGATGACGGCCCAGACAATACGGCAGGGAACGCCAAAACTGAATGCCGACATGAATGTGACAACACAAAGCCAAGGGGTCATTAGGCCAAGAGAATGGGGCAAGGAACACAAAAATAGGAGGACAAGAGAATGTAATAGTGAAAACAGTGCAAGACCAGAGACAAGCAAGACACAGAACAAAGAGGATAGGCAGCCTTCTGGGCACCATGAAGCGCAATTCAGAGCTCTGGGGGAACCCTATTGTGCCGGGCTCTGGAATGGGTAAACGCTGGCGGGTGTGCATCGCCTTACTGCTGGGCGGACAATGACCAGTCAGCAAAGTGAGGTTCCGGGCATGCCGGGAAATGCACATTCCACTTCCTTGCTGTTTCCACAGAGACCCAACA
>NW_011171613.1:0-642 GCF_000146605.3 Meleagris gallopavo
AACCTCTGCTGTGTCCACCTGTGACGCTGTGGCCAGCATTATAAAATAGGAGGCATTCCTTTTGGATCAGCCCTTGCATAGTTATGAAAATTAAGGTTTGTAATGGCTGGCTGAGTAAATTGGTGGCTGCTAAGAGAGGGGCACAACTCTAAAATAACAGTAGTTAGACACTGGTAGCTTTCAAGGCCAATTTAAATAATGTGGCTGCATTGGGTTATTTATTTATTTAATGTTATCTTTCATTGTCGTATTTCCTGAAAAGTCTTCAGGTCTGGCATTCTAGGCTTGATTTTGAATCTGCAAACTCTAGTATTCTCGAGCAACTCCATCCTGTAAGTGGATTAGATTTCATACTCCATTGTAAAACTGCTTTTAAGAATTGGTATTGCAAGAAATGATTCTTGAGGTCCCTTCCAACCCGGGCCATTCTGTGATTCTGTGACTAGGAAAGGCGTTACAACGGAGGTGTGATGGTGGGAGGACTGGCAGAGCAGAGAGGTACTATAAAGGAAGGAAGAGATGCTCCCCATATCAGAGATTCCAGGTGCAGAGGAAAAAGCGAATCACCAAGGAGGGACCTCCAGAAGGAGATCCTTCCCAGCTGCAGTCAGCCCTGCATGAGCTCTGAGAGAGGTGCAGCCA
>NW_011171614.1:0-557 GCF_000146605.3 Meleagris gallopavo
TATTTGCAGCCAATGGCTGCTGCTGGCCACTGGGTGCCACTGTTTCTCTGAAGAACAGCTGTGCTGATGATACAGCACAGGGTGCTGTGCATGCCATGCAACTGAATAATTAAGAAGGGAGAGAAGTGTGACTTCTGCTCCAGTGAAAACCTCATCTGCTGACAGGCTTTTGTAGTTGAATTCAGAACCTGTTGCCACAGAGGGACCAGTTGCTGAAGTTTGGAGACTCTTTCTGTTTACTCCTTGCAGTGTTTAGCCCTGATACTGGCTACTTAAAATAGAGAATCTGAAATGGTGGCAACTATTGCCTTGATTGCTGCATATCAGAAGACTGTGGTGGTGAGATTTGGCTCTGTGAGATGACTTGAAAGCTGTTTCTTCACTCTAGGTCTTGTTCTTGTCAGCTGGGACACCTTGATGAAGACTGTGTAACAGAACTGTCTGTGTTTCACAGCCAGAGCAGAGAGAGTATGTCGGCATTGATGTCAGAGGTAAGAAATGGATGTCAGTAATTCATTGCATTTAAGCTCACTGCTGCAGGAAATAACCTGACTGTA
>NW_011171615.1:0-560 GCF_000146605.3 Meleagris gallopavo
ACTGGAATGTGTGCTTGAGAGTCACTTGCAGGATGATCTGCTCCATGATCCGTGACCAGCACAGAGGTGAGACTGACATGCTGGTAGTTCCCTGCGTCACACTTTCTATCCTTCCTAAGAGGTGTGCCGTCACCTTTTTCTCCTCACCAGGGACTTGACCTGACTGCCTCGACTTGTGAAATACCATGGAGAGTGGCTCGGTGACTGCAGCGGTGAATTCCCTCGGAACTCTGGGACTCATCTCGTCAGGACCCAAAGACTCCTGGATGTTTGGGTCCTCAGGTGGTCCAGAACCTGATCTCCCATGGCAGTGTGGGATGGGAAGGGGTCTGTGGGACTGAGGAAGCAATGGCAGTCCCCACCTCACCAAACCGAAGCAAAGATGAGGGCTGTGCATAATGAGCAGTTCTCAGACAAGATGGAAGCCAAAATGGTGTTGGGTACCTGAGCCTTCTCTGGTGGTAAGCAACATGGGTGCACAGAGTGCAGCCATGTGCTCCGAGCAAGGAGCACAGGTTTGTGCAAGAGGCCCGGATCGCACCGGGCAGTGCCTTCATGAC
>NW_011171616.1:0-597 GCF_000146605.3 Meleagris gallopavo
CAAAGGGGCGGTTCAGTGGCCGCGACCTGATGCATGTTGTGAAGGCTCTTGCTTCTAAGTTAATGGAGGAGGCAGTTCCCTACAAAGACCAACTTTCAGCGCTGGCCCAAGCCCACAGCAAAAGGGAAAGTCCTCTGACACCGACACAGGGAAACGGTTCCCGTGCAGAAGCCGTCCTGCGCAGGCAGAGCAGCTCTAAGCTGAGATTCCCGCCTTTACTGAAGTTGCGCTCTCAAGTCTGAAGCTTGTGCCTACCTGAAAGCCATGCTTGCCTCTCCACCAGGGGCTCAGCTCCTTTGCTGGCATAGCAATAACACACACGATGTCTCCCACCTGCAAGAGATTGCAACGTCAATCCCAGCTTCAGCACGGCTGGGAGGAAAGCACAGCTCAAATGACTGCATCCTTCTGCATTGCCAAATACTGTCGAGCTGGAGAGCAATTGCACCAGTGCAGCTCTTAAGGCATTTGCCGTTGTACAACTGAATTTGGAGGTAGAAGAGTCACTGTGTTACACAGCAGCAGGCTCTCTGCCAAAGGGGATGGAAGAGCTCCAATTATCTACAGACATAAGTCAGCAGAACAGATCCTGAACAG
>NW_011171617.1:0-476 GCF_000146605.3 Meleagris gallopavo
CCGGTCTTGTTCAACATCTTCATCAATGACCTTGATGAGGGGATAGTGGCCACCCTCAGCAAGTTTGCTGATGATACGAAGTTGGGAGGATTGGCTGACACGCCTGAAGGCTGTGCTGCCATTCAGCGAGACCTGGACAGGCTGGAGAGCTGGGCAGTAAGAAACCGGATGAGGTTCAACACAAGCAAGTGTAGGGTCTTACACCTAGGGAGGAATAATTGCATGCACCAATACATGCTGGGGGATGAGCTGCTGGAGAGGAGCTCTGCAGAGAGGGACCTGGGCGTCCTGGTGGACGACAGGTTGGCCATGAGCCAGCAGTGTGCCCTCGTGGCCAAAAAGGCCAATGGCATTCTGGGGTGCATTAAGAAGAGCGTGTCCAGCAGGTCGAGGGAGGTGATCCTCCCCCTCTACTCTGCCCTGGTAAGGCCTCATCTGGATACTGTGTCCAGTTCTGGGCTCCCAGTACAAAAAGC
>NW_011171618.1:0-423 GCF_000146605.3 Meleagris gallopavo
ACAGAAAAACAACATGGAAAACCAACCGAGGAAACCAACATCAACCCATGCAGCAGCAGCAGCCTCTGCAGCAACATGAAAATGCAAAAAAATACAAGGTCATGGCAAAGCACAGAGTGACCGACCGAGTGTGCAGGAGGCCAAAATCTTGGCATCCGTGCCCGGGAGGAGGAAAGGGTAGCTATTGGGCATGCTGCTGCCTCCACCACACATGCACCTGCAGGGTCGCCAGCCCAGAAGGAGTCTGTGGCTGCCAGTCGGAACAAAACACCTCTCTGGAGGAAGGCAAAGCACTGGCAGTCATGCCAAGGAGGAGGGAAGGGTAGGCTACCGGGCATGGATCCACCCAGCCAGCAGAGGAAAAGCCTCCAGGCCAGCACAAGGCAGAGGCAAGGATGCCCACGAGGCGGGGACCCACCTGGG
>NW_011171619.1:0-690 GCF_000146605.3 Meleagris gallopavo
TTTGGTGAGGTGGGGACTGCCATTGCTTCCTCAGTCCCACAGACCCCTTCCCATCCCACACTGCCATGGCAGATCAGGTTCTGGACCACCTGAGGACCCAAACATCCACGAGTCTTTGGGTCCTGACGAGATGAGTCCCAGAGTTCCGAGGGAATTCACCGCTGCAGTCACCGAGCCACTCTCCATGGTATTTCACAAGTCGAGGCAGTCAGGTCAAGTCCCTGGTGAGGAGATAAAAGGTGACAGCACACCTCTTAGGAAGGATAGCAAGTGTGACGCGGGGAACTACCAGCATGTCAGTCTCACCTCTGAGCTGGTCACGGATCATGGAGCAGATCATCCTGGAAGTGACTCTCAAGCACACATTCCAGTGCGTCACCACCCTGTGCGTGAAAGCTGCCTCCTAAGAACCAACCTAAACCTCCCCCTGTCTCACTTGAAAACCATTTCCCCTTGTCCTATCGCTATCCACCCTCCTAAACAGCCGTTGCCCCCTCCTGCTTATGCGCTCCCTTTGAGTCTTGGAAGGCTGTCATGAGCTATCTCCAGAGCTTTCTCTTCTCCCACAGAAACAATCCCAGTTCCCTCAACATTTCTTTCTAAGAGAGGTGCTCCAGCCCTCTGATCATCTTCGTGGCCCTTCTCTGGACCTGCTCCAAAGCTCCACATCATTCCTGTGCTGGACGCCCC
>NW_011171620.1:0-747 GCF_000146605.3 Meleagris gallopavo
AGAACGGACCACTTCAGCCGGCTGCTTTTCTCCGACGAGTGAGCGGGCTCCTGTGCGCACTTCGGAAAGGAGCGGTTTGCACTTCGCCATGGCTACATGCAGAATGCACTACGCCTACCTCTGAATACTATGTCCCTGCCTTTATTTCGAGCCACAATTCATTCTAGTCAGGATTTCCACTGCTACACATCTGCATTCAGACAGGAAAAGAGTGGAAGGGAAAACAAGCTCTAATAAGGCATTTGCAAGTTCGAGGAGCGACAGCTGTAGTGCTCTCAGGGAGAGCGTTTCAGAAAGTGGGGAGAGATCCTTTCAGGACTGCGCAGAAAAAACCCCCACTCGCAGGTAGTGCAGGAGGCTGAATTCGCACTTGTCGGCATCGGAATCGCACTCCTTCGCTCTCACGCGTAGAAAGCGGCATTCGCGCTGAACCGCTCCGGAGACTTTGCCGTAGCTGGCGTTTCTCCCAAATGCCGCTTTCAGCCGTCAGCAGCGGTCTCGTGTTTCTCGCTTGCCGAGAACGGGCCACTTCAGCCGGCTGCTTTTCTCCGACGAGTGAGCGGGCTCCTGTGCGCGCATCGGAAAGGAGCGCAGAATGCACTACGCCTACCTCTGAATACTATGTCTCTGCCTTTATTTCGAGCCACAATTCATGCTAGTCAGGTTTTCCACTGCTACACATCTGCATTCAGAGAGGAAAAGAGTGGAAGGGAAAACAAGCTCTAATAAGGCATTTGCAAGTTCGAG
>NW_011171621.1:0-467 GCF_000146605.3 Meleagris gallopavo
CTACCAGCATGTCAGTCTCACCTCTGTGCTGGTCACGGATCATGGAGCAGATCATCCTGGAAGTGACTCTCAAGCACACATTCCAGTGCGTCACCACCCTGTGCGTGAAAAGCTGCCTCCTAATAACCAACCTAAACCTCCCCTGTCTCACTTCAAAACCATTTCCCCTTGTCCTATCGCTATCCACCCTCCTAAACAGCCGTTGCCCCCTCCTGCTTATGCGCTCCCTTCGAGTCTTGGAAGGCTGTCATGAGCTATCTCCAGAGCTTTCTCTTCTCCCACAGAAACAATCCCAGTTCCCTCAACATTTCTTTCCAAGAGAGGTGCTCCAGCCATCTGATCATCTTCGTGGCCCTTCTCTGGACCTGCTCCAAAAGCTCCACATCATTCCTGTGCTGGAGCTCCAGGCCTGGACGCAGTGCTGCACATGGGGCCGCACCAGAGCCGAGTCGAGGGGGACAATCACC
>NW_011171622.1:0-629 GCF_000146605.3 Meleagris gallopavo
TTCCCACAATTGTCCACTTTTCTCCCACGTACTTGTCATTTTCTCCCAGAAATACCACATTTCACTTGGAACTTGGGCCTGTTCTTCCAAAAAGATGATATTTTCTCCCAGGCATACCTGTCTTCTTCAAACTACCGCACGTTTTCTCCCAAAAAGACTAGATGACAAGACCAAATAGGACACTTGCAACCAAGAATAGGACATCTTCTCCCACAAATACCACTTGTCTCCCAAGGATAGGACATTTTCCCTAAATGCTATGGCAGTTTGGCTAAGAAATACTCCTTTCCTTCCCTAAAATGGGACATATGCACCCACAAAGACCACGACTCCGAGAAATTCCTCCCAGTTCCTCCCAGTTACACTCCATTACATTCCTCATCATGACACTTACTCCCAGACTTTTGGCATTTTACTGCGGAAAGACCATTTCGATCCAGAATATATTCCATTGGCCCTCACAAACACCGATTGCCTCACAAAGATGTGGCACATCCCACCAGAAAGACCATTGCTAGCCCCCAAAAGATGGCATTTACTCCCAGAAACACCAGCTTTCTCACACATTCCTCACCTTTTCCCCCCCACATAAGACCTTTTCACCCAGAAATGACAGTTCTCTTAGGAAT
>NW_011171623.1:0-554 GCF_000146605.3 Meleagris gallopavo
TTGGCTTACGCCATATCTGCGAATATCCTGTACAGTGCTTTTGTAGCTGTGTTACCGAGACCAGCAGAAGTCTTTTTTTCTACCTAAACTCATAAATGAACTTAATTTGATTACACACTGGAGGAGGAATTTGTGGTTTTTTTATTAGAAATACATAGAGTTTGTATAATAGCTACCATCACTGACACAGCGGAATAAATAGTTGCAGGTTGATCCTGTGTTGCTTTTTACTCTACGTGTCCAGTATGTTTTTCAAATGAATATTGGCGTCTGATAGAATCCAGTAATGTCTATTCCTTCTGTTCCTTTCTTTATTCAGACACTTCATCACTCTCAATCTGTCAGGCTTCCCCTGCCTCATTTCTCATCTTCGCCTCAGCGAGCAGCTTTCTACCTCAGAGTCCTGTGCAAGTATGCCTTGAATACATTTGGTTGTCCCTTGTACAGTGAGTTGCACTGTTTCTTGTGCATGCGCACAAATGATGACAAGATACCGAGAATTCAGAACTGCTGCCTCCAGTGCTGGAGGTTCTGTGCCTGACAGAGTCTTAAAC
>NW_011171624.1:0-686 GCF_000146605.3 Meleagris gallopavo
CCCAGACAGCATCAGAACTGGAAGAGCAGAGAGCTATGCGTGATGCAGCGCTATTCATGCCACCCCCAGGAAGCAGGAGGTGGAACAAAATATTGCCAGCACTGTGATCAGATTGTGTCTCATAAGGAACTATTCCATTAGTTCTAGAAGAGGACTTTGAAAAAATGTATATTCAGGATTATAGTCAGCATGCCAGGTGCTGGGACCGTGCAGAAAGAGAAATGGTCTGAAAATGTCAGTGCAATTTAAATATATACCTTCTTGTCCCAAGCGACCAAACTGAGGGGAAATAGGAAATAAACAGTGAAAAATAAGGGCTGCTTGAGTCCTGAACATCAAAACGGCAATCGTGAAACATAAGTGAAAGGAAACCAAGGCAGAAGATCTTGTAGGTACAGATACCACTGAAAGCATGATGAAAAGAAATCAGAGATATTCAGCTGATGATCATATTTTACAAGTATGAAAAAATTAAGTAAATCTGAGGACTCCTTTTTAGTAACATATTACATATTTCTTATGCGCTCAAGTATAGGGTATTTCTGAAACCACTGACATGATTTAGTGAAGATCAAACGTAGCGTTCAACGGAAATTACAGATCATTTTGTTTAAAAATACCAACATATTAAGGCACTAACTGGTGTTATTCTGCAGTGCTAGTACATGAAAATAATTGCAACTATA
>NW_011171625.1:0-753 GCF_000146605.3 Meleagris gallopavo
GCGGGGTAAGTGACACCGCTGTCCCTACTGGACGGTGTTCTCTGCGTTTGTTGTCCTGTGCCCAAACGCTTGCAGCGTGGAACTGCGGTCCTCGCGAGCAGTGTCAGGACTTTAGCCAGGCTCTTGGTGGAAGCAGCAGGAAACCGCAGCCGGAGGTGGATGCCAATATCCAACGCTTAGTCTCTGTGCCGAGGTACGTTGGTCCCTGACATGTCCTGTTGAACACGCTCGCTGAGGTCCTCTGGGCTTGGTGTCGGATGTCCCTCGTGCTCACGTTGCTTTCACTGGGTGCTTTTCCTTTCCCATGTTCAGGCCTCCCAGTGCTGACGGAATGTCAGTGCCATGTGCCAACGTCGTCGTCTTTTCTGTTTGGATTCAACAGCGTTTTCTACCCTTTTGATCTGTTTTTCTTCTTTCTTCCATGTTGCCCGTTGGCGCTTGGTTGGAGTTTCCCGGATCCAAATGCACTCTTGTGACCACGTGTGATGCCAAATGAAGAGGTAGGCTCCCAAACAAGCTTTTGCAGAGTGCTGTCCATGTCATGGAATTTCTAGTACCAAGAGTTTGTGTTTCTAAGCAACGTTGTTCAGTTCTGTATGTGAAGCTTTCTTCTTTATGTCTAGGATTGGCGCCTCCACCATCATATTCTGTAGGCGTTTTGGGCTGCCCGATTTTCCGCACTTGACCGTGTTGTGTCCTCGGTAAGGTGTGAACATTATTAGACACGGAGATGTCTTGACTCTTTCCGGATGG
>NW_011171626.1:0-512 GCF_000146605.3 Meleagris gallopavo
CCTGACCAGCGCAGAGCAGAGGGATGGGGATCTCCTCCCTTGGCCCGCTGACTGCGCATCTTTGGATGCAGCCCAGGATACGGTTGGCTTTCTGGGGCTGGAAGGGCCCATTGCTGGCTTGTGTCCAGCTCCCACCCACCAGTACTCCCAGGCCTTATGGAGCAGGACTACGCTCAGTCCTTTCATCCCCTAGCATGTTTTGGTGGTGGGTGTTCCCTCATCCCAGCTACTGACCCTGCACTTGGATTTGTGGCCACTGCTCAGCCTGTTGAGGTCTCTGTGGATGGCATCCCGTCCCTCTGCTGTGTCACTGCACCCCACAGCTTGGTGTCCTTAGGGGTGCACTCAACCCCCACTGTTGATGTCCCTGATGAAGGGGAAACCCAGATGCTTGTACCAACTGGGCGTAGAAGCCCTTGGGAGCAGCCCTGCGGAGGACTCGGGGATCCTGGTGGACAAAGAGCTGGACATAAGCCAGTAGTGTGCACTTGCAGCCCAGAAGGCCAACTGTA
>NW_011171627.1:0-604 GCF_000146605.3 Meleagris gallopavo
TTAGGAATACCTCCCAGTTCCCCCTAATCTGCTACACCACACTCCGCACTATGACACTTTCTCCCCAAACTAGGACACTTTCTCCCAGAAAGGCCGCTTTTTCCCCCCAAAGTACACCGTTGGCTTCCAAAAAGAACACATTCTCCCCAAGATATACCTCCCTTCTCCAATACAATGACATTACCTCCCAGTAATGCTACCTTGGGCCCAAACATTGGACAGCTTCTCCCACAAGTACTACTTTTCCATCCAAAAGAGGACATCTTCTCCCCAAAGAATGCTATTTTCTCCCGGAAACAAAGCAGCTTTCTCACACATGGGTGGCATTTTCCAACCAACTATGCTACTCTCTCCCAGAAAGAGCACTTTTCTGACAAGTACCTTCCCTTTTCTCTCAAAAATACTGCTAGGCACTCCTCAACAGGACATTTTCTCCCATCTACACCCCGTTTTCTCCCAAAGGACCCTTTCACACCAAAAATACCACACTTGCCCTCCAACGAGAAGTCAGTCTTTCCCACTATTGCCCACTTTCTCCCACGTACTTGTCATTTTCTCCCAGAAATACCACATTCACTTGAAATTGGGCCTGTTCTTCCAAAAA
>NW_011171628.1:0-600 GCF_000146605.3 Meleagris gallopavo
GGCAGTGTGGGATGGGAAGGGGTGTGTGGGACTGAGGAAGCAATGGCAATCCCCACCTCACCAAAGCAAAGCAAAGATGAGGGCTGTGCATAATGAGCAGTTCTCAGACCAAGATGGAAGCCAAAATGTTGTTGGGTACCTGAGCCTTCTCTGGTGGTAAGCAACATGGTGTACAGAGTGCAGCCATGTGCTCCGAGCAAGGAGCACAGGTTTGTGCAAGAGGCACGGATGCAGGGCAGTGCCTTCATGACTGTATTGTGTCCAACAGGTGGCAGCAGAGCTGCGGTGCTCCCAAGTGCCGTAACAAATGCCCGGAGAGATGTGTTGGTCTCGGTGGAAACAGCAAGGAAGTGGAATGTGCATTTCCCGGAATGCCCCGGAACCTCACTTTGCTGACTGGTCATTGTCTGCCCAGCAGGTAAGGGCGATGCACACCCGCCAGCGTTTACCCATTCCAGAGCCCGGCACAATAGGGTTCCCCCAGAGCTCTGAATTGCGCTTCATGGTGCCCAGAAGGCTGCCTATCCTCTTTGTTCTGTGTCTTGCTTGTCTCTGGTCTTGCACTGTTTTCACTATTACATTCTCTTGTCCTCCTATTTT
>NW_011171629.1:0-435 GCF_000146605.3 Meleagris gallopavo
AAAGCCAAAGGTAAGAGTATCTTAAATCAAATATAACATGCCCCCAAGTAATGCATGTTTGACCACAGTGTGCAACAGGGACTTGCCCAAACACCCTAAATTCAAGCTGTTTTTGTGGTCGAGATGCAATTGCATCTTGCCTGGAAGGGCCTTAGCTGTGTGAGAGTGAACAGAACAGAGAGTAGACAGTGCTTGCACTGACAGTTCATCTTAATAGATGATCAGCTAAGGAAAATAATGCATCACGCCAAGGCTACATAAGATAAGTGAGCAGCTTGGGATCTGTACACTGATACAATAGTCATCTATTGTCTTAGACAATGTTTGCTTAGTGAGGTCACCTACTGAATGAAAGCAAAATCCACCATGAATGAGAATATGCCCAGGAGAAGAAGCCTCTGAGGCTTCTGCAGTGTCACTAGTAGAAAACAGAAA
>NW_011171630.1:0-488 GCF_000146605.3 Meleagris gallopavo
TTTGTTCAATCACATTTAAAGAAACAGAACAACAACATTCTGAATGGGAAAAAGATTTCTATCTTTAGTCTGAGCAGTTAAGCAAGTTGAGAAAATATATCAGGAACAGCCTGTACAAATCAGAATGGAAATAATCCTGAAGGGGACTGCTCCCCAAGAAGGAATTGCACAAAAACACACCATCCAGAAATTAGATGAAAGACATAGTAAAGCTTTCAAATTTTTAGATGCATATAAACTGAGGCATACCAATAGAAAACATTTGGTTTACAGATGCCTCAGTCAATAGGGAAAATGGCAAAGAGCAATATAAAAGCTGCTGCATTGGATATTACCATTGGGAAGCAAGTAATAGAAGAATGTGAAGGTAGCACACAAATAGGAAAAATATGAGCAGATGTCCTTAGCAGCACACAATGGAGCAAAAATCATATATGTACTATCTCATACTATGTGGGCTTGTGACACGTGTTTATATGTGACAGTAT
>NW_011171631.1:0-586 GCF_000146605.3 Meleagris gallopavo
TCCCCGAACTCCGCTTTCAGCCGTCAGCAGCGGTCTCGTGTTTCTCGCTTGCCGAGAACGGGCCACTTCAGCCGGCTGCTTTTCTCCGACGAGTGAGCGGGCTCCTGTGCGCGCATCGGAAATGAGCGCAGAATGCACTACGCCTACCTCTGAATACTATGTCTCTGCCTTTATTTCGAGCCACAATTCATGCTAGTCAGGTTTCCACTGCTACACATCTGCATTCAGAGAGGAAAAGAGTGGAAGGGAAAACCAGCTCTAATAATGCATTTGCAAGTTCGAGGAGCTACAGCTGTAGTGCTCTCAGGGAGAGCGTTTCAGAAAGTTGGGAGAGATCCTTTCAGGACTGCGCAGAAAAAACCCCCCACTCGCAGGTAGTGCAGGAGGCTGAATTCGCACTTGTCGGCATCGGAATCGCACTCCTTCGCTCTCACGCGTAGAAAGCGGCATTCGCGCTGAACCGCTCCGGAGACTTTGCCGTAGCTGGCCGAGAAATCGCGTTTCTCCCCGAACTCCGCTTTCAGCCGTCAGCAGCGGTCTCGTGTTTCTCGCTTGCCGAGAACGGGCCACTTCAGCCGGCTGCTTT
>NW_011171632.1:0-537 GCF_000146605.3 Meleagris gallopavo
CCAGCAGGTCGTGTCCCAACCTGTACTGATAGTTGCGGCTATTCCTTCCAAGGTGCAAGACTCGACACTTGCTTTTGGAAAACCTCATCTGTTTTCTGAATCTTGCATTCCGCTGTCCTCCTTAGAAAAGTAGTATTTTCTCCCTGAGCTCGTTGCCGCTGTTTTGTTGTTAGGCCCATCTCCCTACCTTTTCACTACCTCTCTTCCCCCTTTCCTGGTTCATGGGTTCGTTTGTCCCTCCACCCCCTTAGTCACAGCACCGGGCTGCACCGGGCTGGAGCCGTGACACCACGCCAGTGCCTCAAAGTCCCGTTTGACAGCCCACAGGCTTCTCTCGGCGACTTCATGGCTGCCGGCCTGAACTACCAGTCAGCAGTAATAATCAGAGGGACGAAACAGACCAGGGAGTGTGAGCCGCTGTGCCTCAGGGCCTCCCCCCCTTCCCCAGCAGATCTTGCTGTGGTGTTTGCCGCCCTTTCCTTCTGGAGCTCCCTTGGTGCGAGCCTCCTCTATGAAGGTGATGCGCCCAGGATCTTT
>NW_011171633.1:0-682 GCF_000146605.3 Meleagris gallopavo
AGTGGGAGGAGAGGATTTTGGGACTACAAGAAAGAATATTCCAAGCAGAAGCTGTGGAGCAAGATAAATGGCAAGAGAAAGCAAAGCTTTCTTTTGAGCACACTGAGGAGCTGTGAGAAGGCACTTAGGGTGCTGTGAGATGTCTCTTGGTCTCCCTGCAGCACACACAATTGCTCTGGGGCACGTCTGGATGTCTGCAGAGCAAACTGTGGGACCCTGAGAAACCTCTGTGGCACATTAGGGGGCACTGGAAGCCAGAGGTCAACAGGGGAGCCCTTGGGCAGCCCTTGGTAAGGCTCAATGGGGCCTGGAGTGCAGGAGCAGCTCGTGCTGGTTGCACCTGCTTGGCTGGGAGCTGCTTGGCTGGGAGGTGATGCCTTGGTTTACTTAATTTAAGTACCGGATGATCATTAAATAACGCTATTCAACATTCCTTAGAGATTATTTTTTCCCGAAGTTCTGTCACGCAGCTGTTGCAGCTTTGCTAAATATGCTGAGTTTATTCAAAATGCCACTGCTGCTCCTAAAGCACTCGAAGTGCGTTTGGGGGGGAGTGATAAAACGGCTCTGACAGACTCATCGTTAAGATGCGTGAGGCGCCAATCCAGGCCTCGTTGGGCTGCATAAATTCAGTTTCACCACCGCATTGCGCCTCCCTTCGGCGCTGGAGCGGAGCCGGAGA
>NW_011171634.1:0-333 GCF_000146605.3 Meleagris gallopavo
GGAATGGCATGGGAAGGAGACAAGGGAGGCAAAGCAAGGCAAGGCAAAGGATGGAAAGCAAAGGAGCAACTGAAAGCAAAGCCAAGAAACATACTCTGAACAGGAAAGGAATGCTTGCAGCAAGGAACAAGATCACGCAAAGAAAGCAGCAGGAAAGACAAAGAATACACAAATAGGAAACAAAGACAATGCAAAGCAAACAAAAAAACTCACTACAGAAAAAAATAAAATAAAAAAGAACAAACAAAACAAGGAATGAAACGAAGCAAAGCAAAGCGAGGATGAGAAATACAAGAGGAAAGCCAATGAATTCAATACACTAGGCATGGCAAA
>NW_011171635.1:0-482 GCF_000146605.3 Meleagris gallopavo
GCACCTTCAGGGTCGCCAGCCCAGAAGGAGGCTGTCCCTGCCAGCTGGAACAAAACACCTCTCTGGAGGAAGGCAAAGCACTGCCGAGTCATGCCAAGGAGGACGGAAGGGTAGCTACCGGGCATGGATCCACCCAGCCAGCAGAGGAAAAGCCGACCGGCCAGCACAAGGCAAGAGGCAAGGATGCCCACGAGGCGTGGACCCACCTGGGAAGCCCAGAAGGAGCTGCAAATGCAGCAAGCACTGCACAAACGCCTAGACAGCTGGCTGCGCTTCCAGAAGCCTGCAAAGGAAAAAACACAACAGTCAAGGCCCAGAGACAGCATCAGGGAACTGAAGGCAAGGGAGCAAGAAGGGCATGGGCAAGGAGACAAGGAAGGCAAAGCAAGGCAACGCAAAGACGGAAAGCAAAGGAGACACTCAAAGCACACCCAAGAAACATAACTCTGAACACGACAGGAATGCCTGCAGCAACGAACAAG
>NW_011171636.1:0-578 GCF_000146605.3 Meleagris gallopavo
TCCCAGAGAAAAGGGCACCACCTGAGCTATAGGCCGTCCAGATGCACAAGCATAGCAATTGCTATGGTTGAGACTCTGGACAGTATACTTAATCCATTCTACCCAGGCATTAACATCTCCATATCCTGTTTCAATTTCAAATGTTTGTCTAAGATCTTTTATCTCTTTAACTGTCACAATTTTGGGGTTTTTAGGAAGATTTTTCACCCCCTCACTAAGTTTTTCCTCATCCTGAACCTTCTGGGTGTCATCCGGGAGTATATCCCATACAGCTATCCGGAATCTTGCTGTTGGATCTTTCCCACGCATGTCTATCCCAAGGCCAAAGGTAGTATTAATAAGATTATCAGCCTTGTTAATTGTTATTGTCACTGGGTTACATTGTAAGGATTGACAGTTTGGTTGTGCAGTCCCTTTAAACATGCTTATTCGATCTTTCAATGTATGTGCCCATGGAGCATCAAATATTCCAGGTATATATGTCCAACCTCGATGGGCAGTTGTCCACCATACATTATTCCATCTGTTACAGGGGAATCCCTTATTTATACCGGTTCAGGACAGAGATATTTATTTTC
>NW_011171637.1:0-566 GCF_000146605.3 Meleagris gallopavo
GAAAAAAAAAGAAAAAGGCACTACCCAGTCTGAGCAGTGCTCAAAGTTTACAAATATCCCAGAACACTGGCAGCACGCCTAGTCTTTCAAGGTCAAGTTTTCCAGCACAGAAACCTAAACTACTGATAATGCTCCCTAACGAAGCTCTCTAAGAGCAGAGAGAGAGATTCGTTCTAAAAGCTAAAAAACAGAACTGCCCGCATTCTCCACCAAAAATCTGTCACGGAGTTAATGAGATCAATCTACACCCGTGACAGGGGGCGGTGGGCCCCTGCCCTCCCCTCCCCAGCCCACAAAATGGGAAGGAAGGGAGGAAAACAAAAAACAGCGGCAACAATCTATGGAGGAAAACTTATTTTACTAATTATGATATCGGAATGCAAGATAACACAATATAATACAATCTGATTGAAATTGAGACTAATAAATCAAATAAAATAGGAGAGAGAGAGAGTTCCCAAGACCGATTCAAACCTGAAAAGCTTGGAATGGCCAGGAAAGCACCCTCCAGCACCCACTGCCAGGCAGTAAGAGACCGCCCCACCCGGAAGGGCCAGATCCCATGA
>NW_011171638.1:0-612 GCF_000146605.3 Meleagris gallopavo
GTTGGAAATATATCTTTCTAAAGATATATTCTAAACTTGTTTTTACAGGCAGCTATGAATGTTCGTTCAGATTTGTTAGGGCAAAATGTGTTTTTATAAGATTAGAACACTTGCCAAAGACCTTTTCTGTCAAAGGAGCACCCAGCTCTCCTGGTGGCAGTCTGTTCAGTTGTGCGAAGTTGGCCAAACCGCTCAGAATTCACCGACCTTGGGACTTGCATAGTATTACGAAAACATTTCTATTGCTTTGGCATGTGGGCATCCTTGACTTTCTCATTAAGAAACTAACATTTGATTGTGAACAAGACAGGCTTTTTTCTAAACTCCCTACTGACTTTTTGTAATCAAAGACACAGTGAAAACACATGTTTTGTCATCAGGTCAATGATATTTTGAATGAAGATGTATTAAGCCATTTTTTCTGGAAGTGGATTGAAGTTGAACCTGGTGAAGATCAGCAAGAGCAAGTGTAGAGTCTTGCACCTGGGGAAGAAGGACTGCATGCAAGAGTGCAGTCAGGGGCTGGAGCTGTGTGGAGAAGGACCTGGGGGTCCTGGTGGACAACAGGTTGTCCATGAGCCAGCGGTGTGCCCTGGTGGCCAAGAAGGCCAA
>NW_011171639.1:0-316 GCF_000146605.3 Meleagris gallopavo
GAAGAAAGCTTCACATGCAGGACTGAACAATGTTGGTTAGAATACATACTGGTGATACTAGAATTCCATGACATGGACAGCACTCTGCAAAGCCTGTTTGGGAGCCTACCTCTTCTTTCGGCATCACACGTGGTCACAAGAATGCATTTGGATCCGGGAAACTCCAACCAAGCGCCAACGGGCAACATGGAAGAGAGAGAAGAAAACAAGATCAAAGGGTAAGAAACGACTGTTGAATCCAAACAGAAAGAAGACGACGTTGGCACATGGCACTGACATTCCATCAGCACTGGGGAGGCCTGAACATGGGGAAAGG
>NW_011171640.1:0-720 GCF_000146605.3 Meleagris gallopavo
ATAGGACAAGGGGAAATGGTTTCAAGTGAGACAGGGAGGTTTAGGTTGGTTATTAGGAGGCAGCTTTTCACGCCCAGGGTGGTGACGCACTGGAATGTGTGCTTGAGAGTCACTTCCAGGATGATCTGCTCCATGATCCGTGACCAGCACAGAGGTGAGACTGCATGCTGGTAGTTCCCCCGCGTCACACTTTCTATCCTTCCTAAGAGGTGTGCCGTCACCTTTTTTCTCCTCACCAGGGACTTGACCTGACTGCCTCGACTTGTGAAATACCATGGAGAGTGGCTCGGTGACTGCAGCGGTGAATTCCCTCAGAACTCTGGGACTCATCTCGTCAGGACCCAAAGACTCCTGGATGTTTGGGTCCTCAGGTGGTCCAGAACCTGATCTCCCATGGCAGTGTGGGATGGGAAGGGGTCTGTGGGACTGAGGAAGCAATGGCAGTCCCTACCTCACCAAAGCAAAGCAAAGATGAGGGCTGTGCATCATGAGCAGTTCTCAGACAAGATGGAAGCCAAAATGGTGTTGGGTACCTGAGCCTTCTCTGGTGGTAAGCAACATGGTGCACAGAGTGCAGCCATGTGCTCCGAGCAAGGAGCACAGGTTTGTGCAAGAGGCCCGGATGCAGGGCAGTGCCTTCATGACTGTATTGTGTCCAACAGGTGGCAGCAGAGCTGCGGTGCTCCCAAGTGCCGTAACAAGTGCACGGAGAGATGTGTT
>NW_011171641.1:0-310 GCF_000146605.3 Meleagris gallopavo
GGGGGTGATGGGGGGGTCCTCAAGGGGAATCGTAGGGGGTGGGGTGGGGTCAGGGGGGTTTTGGGGTATCCGGGGGGGTTTGAGGGGGGGTCCCAGCTGACCTGCAGGAAGGATTGTGCCCACAGTCGGGCGCTGAGGTGCAGAATCGCCCGCTGCTGCTTCTCCAACCCCCCCATGGGGCAGCTCAGCCTGAAGCACTCCGCCTCGGGGCAGCCCTGCGGACCCCCCCCACGGTGTCACCGGCGACGGCACCCACAGGTGGCACCCGAGGACAGCACCCAAAGGGCGATGGCACGCGTCCCAGGGTGGG
>NW_011171642.1:0-856 GCF_000146605.3 Meleagris gallopavo
GCCTCATCTCCTACCCCAACTCCTGGACGATGCGCACAGCCTTAAACTCAGACCTCAAATCCATAGGACTCCTTTCACAGGACTCCGTCAAAAAGGATGTCACGCTTGTTCCACACACTCAAACTGACCGAGCAGTGCTGTCACAGTCACTCCAAACACACAGAAGCGCCCAAACCCCGAGCATGCACATTCCCTCCCGTGTTACTGGAGCCCACAGCTCACCTTCACACCCCCGTGGATTTCTGGTGTTTTACACGGATGCCGCCTCGCTACAGCTCCGTGGCTGCCACACCAGGCCTGCAGGACCTCTTTCTCCGCAAACCCCGTCTGCAGGCATTGGTTCATAAGGTTCACCACCCGCCCTCCTGAGCAAAAGCAAGCACTAAAGAATGACAGCAAAGTGCACTGGATTTGACCTGGCCTGGTCCCACGCCTCAGTCCTGCCAGACATACCCTGCTATGTAGACTCATCCCCAAAGCCTGGCTGGACATCAGCACGTGCATCCTTCTGCAAACGCCCCATCCCAGCAGCAAGGGATCAAAGCACTGGGACAGCTGAAACAAAAATGCCGCGCAACTTTCCTGTTAGCACTGATCAGGAACAAATCCACCCCTGAGCAACACAATGTGAGACAAACAGCAGAAAACAACCAACCTGCAGAACCAGCTCCTTTGGGGTCGGTCCAGATGTCCGTAGGCTCCCTTCCATGTCCCAGGCCAAGCCTGCTGAGCTGCTCCTCCTTTTGCGCAGGGCAGAGCGGAACAGATGCGATGCAGCGGCTGTGCACAGCGGGCCTTTCCCTTGATTTTCCTCTCTCCATCTTCCATTAGCAAACAGCACCTCCAACCTTTCCTT
>NW_011171643.1:0-435 GCF_000146605.3 Meleagris gallopavo
GCCCAGCTCTCCTTGCTTACAGGAGAGGGGTTCCATCCTTGGGTTCGTGTTTGTGGCTGTACTCTGGATGCACTCGCACAGCTCCATGTCTCCCTGCACTGAGGACTCCACATCTGGACGCAGCACTGCAGGTGAGGCCTGACCAGCGCAGAGCAGAGGGATGGGGATCTCCGCCCTTCGCCCGCTGACTGCGCATCTTTGGATGCAGCCCAGGATACGGTTGGCTTTCTGGGCTGGAAGGGCCCATTGCTGGCTTGTGTCCAGCTCCCACCCACCAGTACTCCCAGGCCCTTATGGAGCAGGACTACGCTCAGTCCTTTCATCCCCCAGCATGTTTTGGTGGTGGGTGTTTCCCCTCATCCCAGCTACTGACCCTGCACTAGGATTTGTGCCCACTGCTCAGCCCTGTTGAGGTCTCTGTGGATGGCATCCCGT
>NW_011171644.1:0-484 GCF_000146605.3 Meleagris gallopavo
CAAAGCGCTCTGCCCCATAGCAAACTTCTGCTTCTACTCCAGCATCTACCTCAGCACTCTCTTTATGGCTGCCCTCAGTGTGGAGCGCTTACGTTTGGGGTCGTGTTCCCACACCGCTACAACCGGCGCCGGAGGTTATGGCGGACGATGGCCGCCAGCGCCGTCCTTTGGGTGGTGGCATTGTCCCATTGTTCCATCGTCTTTGTGGCAGAACATCACAGAGAGGTTTGGGGTCAGTGGGTCTGAGGCTGAGTGGGGAAGGTTGGTTTTGGGCTGTATCAGATCAAGACCTGGGCATCTGGAATGGACAATTCCACTCACGTTCGACCCCAGTTGGGCTGAAGATGGAACAACCTCCCATTTGGTTTTTGGGGTCAATGGATTCCAGCTTGGGGGATTTGAGTTGACCCAACTTAACGGCATTGACACCGATGTCCCCAACACCTCCACTGCTGACGTCACCGCTCCCAGTGGATCGAAGATC
>NW_011171645.1:0-590 GCF_000146605.3 Meleagris gallopavo
GTGGTAAGGCCGATCCACCATCAATTTCACATTCTCTCTCCTTATAAAATTCTGTTGATACCATATTTAGTAAATTACTTTGTTTTACCTCAGATTGTTGCCACTGTTTTCAATTATTTCGGGGTCCCTTATTTTCTTTTTTTTCCGGGGGCGGCGGATCCGCGGATCCCTCCGCCCTTCTAGTCACGGAACCGGGCCGAACCAGCCCGTAAACCGTTGACATTCTTGGTGGAGAATGCGGGCAACAGTTGCTTTTTAGCTTTTTGAACAAATCTCTCTCTCCGCTCTCAGACAGCTTCATTGGGAAAGTTTATCTGTTTCACCAGTACTGTCTGAAAGCGTGACCTTGAAAAGTCCAGGCGGACGGCCAATACTCTAGGATATTTGTAAACTTTGAGCCTTGCTATCTTGTTTCTGTAAAAGAAAAAAAAGAGAAAAAATGCTTTCTCTACTGAAACTGCCTTTTAAGGGGCTGCATGCCACTGTCTCTTCTTTCTTAATGCTAAAAACATACTGGGCCTTAATTAAGTTCACCACTTTGCTCTATGGAGCAATGGTATATATAGCCAATTGAAAACATGGATGGAAAT
>NW_011171646.1:0-453 GCF_000146605.3 Meleagris gallopavo
GGGGCTCAGTCAGCTCCAGGTGAAAACCTGGTACCAGAACAGGCGCATGAAATGGAAGAAAATAGTAAGTGCCGGCGCCGGGCCCTTCCGGGGGGAAAAAAAAAAAGTATGTTTTGATATACGTGTATGTCCCTGCTCCATGCGGCCACAGCACACGGGCTGCCCCAGCCCGAACCCTTCCTGCTCCGCGCTCCGGACCTTCCCCCGCCGGTACCGCGGATCGGAGCGCTGCTTTACGCGGCTATCCCTGTGCCCTCCCACCCTGCAGGTGCTGCAGGGGGGAGGCCTGGAGTCCCCCACCAAGCCCAAGGGCCGCCCCAAGAAGAACTCCATCCCCAGCAGCGAGCAGCTCTCGGAGCAGGAGCGCTCCCGGGACGCCGAGAAACCCCCCGAGAGCCTGGGCTCGCCGGCTGAGGTCAGCCAGGAGGAGTGAGGGTACGGCCCGGCCCCACC
>NW_011171647.1:0-592 GCF_000146605.3 Meleagris gallopavo
GTTTATCTCAAGTCCAGGCTCCAATAAATTGTTTTATTTAATTTGTTGTAAAAGATCTTATCCTTAATGGGCCTAACTCTTATTAGTTTGCTTGGGTTCTAAAATATTTATGACCACCTTTTTAGATATGATTTGAATGATATGTTGGAAGGGTTTTTCACTGTTTTTTCCACTCCAGTGTTATCAGGGTAGAAGATTGCTAACTGAGTTAGTATAGGAAGGAACTGGAGATGCTATCTTTTTTAAGAAAAAATTAAAAGCACAGAGCTACTATACATGTTTCAATTTAAATAATCTGCAAATGATGAACAGAATTCTTTTATTCAGTTGCATCATGGTTTCTTTTGTCTAGTTATTTTCCTGAGCATAAATCATTTCATACACATAACTTCTAAAAACTTTCACACACATAGTTTTCATACACATAAGTTTTTAAAAAGCGTATCTATTGATGGAGTATTGACATTCCACAGTTGATGTAAACTTAAGCAAAAATATGTGCTGTAATTTCTGATACTTCAGATAAATTCTACATTTAATATGATTTTAGTAAGAACACATGACTTTTGTACAACATCAGACCACAAAGCAG
>NW_011171648.1:0-479 GCF_000146605.3 Meleagris gallopavo
TGCAAACCGCTCCTTTCCGATGTGCGCACAGGAGCCCGCTCACTCGTCGGAGAAAGCAGCCGGCTAGAAGTGGCCCGTTCTCGGCAAGCGAGAAACACGAGACCGCTGCTGACGGCTGAAAGCGGAGTTCGGGGAGAAACGCGATTTCTCGGCCAGCTACGGCAAAGTCTCCGGAGCGGTTCAGCGCGAATGCCGCTTTCTACGCGTGAGAGCGAAGGAGTGCGATTCCGATGCCGACAAGTGCGAATTCAGCCTCCTGCACTACCTGCGAGTGGGGAGTTTTTTCTCCGCAGTCCTGAAAGCATCTCTCCCCACTTTCTGAAACGCTCTCCCTGAGAGCACTACAGCTGTCGCTCCTCGAACTTGCCAATGCCTTATTAGAGAGGGTTTTCCCTTCACTCTTTTCCTGTCTGAATGCAGATGTGTAGCAGTGGAAAACCTGACTAGAATGAATTGTGGCTCGAAATAAAGGCAGAGAC
>NW_011171649.1:0-768 GCF_000146605.3 Meleagris gallopavo
GGTTGGCTTTCTGGGCTGGAAGGGCCCATTGCTGGCTTGTGTCCAGCTCCCACCCACCAGTACTCCCAGGCCTTATGGAGCAGGACTACGCTCAGTCCTTTCATCCCCTAGCATGTTTTGGTGGTGGGTGTTCCCTCATCCCAGCTACTGACCCTGCACTTGGATTTGTGCCCACTGCTCAGCCTGTTGAGGTCTCTGTGGATGGCATCCCGTCCCTCTGCTGTGTCACTGCAGCCCACAGCTTGGTGTCCTTAGGGTGCACTCAACCCCACTGTTGATGTCCCTGATGAAGGGGAAACCCAGATGCTTGTACCAACTGGGCGTAGAAGCCCTTGAGAGCAGCCCTGCGGAGGACTCAAGGATCCTGGTGGACAAAGAGCTGGACATAAGCCAGTAGTGTGCACTTGCAGCCCAGAAGGCCAACTGTGTCCTGGGCTGCATTCAAAGAGGAGCGACCAGCAGGGAGAGGGAGGTGATTGTCCCCCTCGACTCGGCTCTGGTGCGGCCCCATGTGCAGCACTGCGTCCAGGCCTGGGGCTCCAGCACGGGAATGATGTGGAGCTTTTGGAGCAGGTCCAGAGAAGGGCCACGAAGATGATCAGAGGGCTGGAGCCCCTCTCTTAGAAAGAAATGTTGAGGGAACTGGGATTGTTTCTGTGGGAGAAGAGAAAGCTCTGGAGATAGCTCATGACAGCCTTCCAAGACTCGAAGGGAGCGCATAAGCAGGAGGGGGCAACGGGCTGGTTTAGGAGGGTGGATAGCGATAGG
>NW_011171650.1:0-553 GCF_000146605.3 Meleagris gallopavo
TGACAGCGTGCAGTGATGCGGCCATGTTTGTGACAACATGCAGTGATGTGGCCGTGTTTGTGACAGCGTGCAGTGATGTGGCCGTGTTTGTGACATCAGCAGACGAGTCACAATGGAGGGTGGGGTAGGGGTGTCAGGAGCTGCAAGAGAGGCAGCGCTGTGGCACTTCGCCCTCGGCCTTCAGCGAGTGCGGTACGCACCTGCTAGCGGCTAGCGGCTATGGCTCGGGTGTGTTCATCACCCTGGCGTTTATGGCAATTACCCTTCTGGGGATTCACTCATGCGTGGCGATATGCATGAGCAGGTTCGGCTGCGTATGGAGCAGCTGAGTCGGGACACGGCTCAGCTACTGACCAAGACGGTGCAGTGGAAGCAGTGGCAGAACTGGGCGGCCAAAGGAGCCCCGCTCCTTGCTGCCCTTCAGCACTGGCAGATCTGGGCCTTTCCCGCAGGCTTTCTCCTGTTCTTTTGCCTCATCTGGAGCATCAGGAAGACGAGATATTTGCCAGGGAGCAGCAGCATGATCTGGATCATTGCTGGCGATCCTTGTTGT
>NW_011171650.1:2391-2716 GCF_000146605.3 Meleagris gallopavo
TGCACCTTCACCATCGAGATGACTCTTGGGGTGCAGCTTGATGAATCGGACACATTCCTGAGCATTGAGTAGGCTCAGGATACGTTGCTGTGATCTTTTCTGTTTCCCTCTTTCAAAGAATGCCATTCTCTTACTTAAATAAATTGGATACCATTGTTAACACCAGCGCTCCTCGTGTAAGAGTTTTCTTTTTTGTGTCTATAACAGAAATCAACACTTAGGAATAGTTTTGCTTTGAACACGGCTTTTTTTCAATCTGTCATTTATTGCTAAGGCTCTTTTCCGCAGCTGCCTTTTGTTTCTGGTAGGTAGGAATATGGTCAAT
>NW_011171651.1:0-556 GCF_000146605.3 Meleagris gallopavo
TTCTCCCAGTGCTTAAATGTACCGCCTCCCATTGCTTTCAGCATAGTTTTTAACAACCCATTGTATCGTTCAATCTTACCTGAGGCCGGTGCATGGTAGGGAATATGGTAAATCCACTGAATACCATGACCTTTAGCCCAGGTACCTACAAGAGAATTTTTAAAATGAGTCCCATTATCTGACTCAATTCTTTCTGGGGTACCATGTCGCCACAGGACTTGTGTCTCAAGACCTAGTATGGTATTTCGGGCGGTAGCGTGGGGTACTGCATAGGTTTCAAGCCACCCAGTTGTTGCCTCCACCATGGTGAGCACATAACGCTTACCATTACGAGATCGTGGCAAGGTGATATAATCAACCTGCCATGCCTCCCCATATTTGTACTTTTGCCATCGCCCTTCCTCCCAGACGAGGTTTCATTCTCTTGGCTTGTTTAATTGTGGCACACGTGTCACAGTCGTGAATGATTTGCGCAATAGCATCCATAGTTAAATCCACCCCTCGGTCTCTAGCCCACTTATATGTCGCATCTCTCCCTTGATGGCCTGAGGTCTCA
>NW_011171652.1:0-661 GCF_000146605.3 Meleagris gallopavo
CTCCAAGGATTTACACCCACAGACAAACCCACAGTGGAGAAACTGCCAGAAGAACCCTTCCCCGCGGCAGTCAGCCCTCAAACGAGCTCCAAGAGAGGGGCAGCCAGGCTCTGCCCTTCCAGCCACGGAGCTGAACTGCCTTCACCTGTGCTCCCAGGGCTGGCTGGGTCCTTTCCTCAGCTGCTCCATCAGTGGTTCAGGCTGTGGTTCAACAGCTCTCATACAGCAGAGCAAAGGAAAAGAGCAAAGCAAAGCAACAGATGAAAGAAAACAACAAAGAAAACTAGCAGGGTTCTAGGAAATAACAGAAAGCCACAGGAAGCAAGGCAGAAGGCAAGGTTATGTCTGTGTGTCTGGAAACAGAGCTGCGGACGTTCAGTGCTGCTCGGTGCACCATCGCAGACAGCTGCACAGAGCAGGGCTCCAGAAGCACTGACAGCTCCTGTCAGCTTCAGTATTGAAGCGATCTGATCAACTTCCAATTCCGTATTTCAAGCACTTTAAAGAAAAAGCACTAAAGCTGGCAAACACGTCATGGCTTCAGTTAACAAACACCAAGCTAAATGGCACGTTCACTTTCCAATTCAGTCTCACCTTCGATGCCAACTGCAAGACAAAAGTAGTGGAAACAGATGATGAGGTAGCTTAATATGGAGACAAT
>NW_011171653.1:0-504 GCF_000146605.3 Meleagris gallopavo
AAGCAAGTGTAGGGTCTTACACCTAGGGAGGAATAATTGCATGCACCAATACAGGCTGGGGGATGAGCTGCTGGAGAGGAGCTCTGCAGAGAGGGACCTGGGCGTCCTGGTGGACGACAGGTTGGCCATGAGTCAGCAGTGTGCCCTCGTGGCCAAAAAGGCCAATGGCATTCTGGGGTGCATTAAAAGAGCGTGTCCAGCAGGTCGAGGGAGGTGATCCTCCCCCTCTACTCTGCCCTGGTAAGGCCTCATCTGGAGTACTGTGTCCAGTTCTGGGCTCCCCAGTACAAAAAGACAGGGATCTCTTGGAAAGAGTCCAGCGGAGGGCCACAAAGATGGTGAAGGGCCTGGAGCATCTTCCCTATGAAGAAAGGCTAAAGTGAACTGGGTCTGTTTAGCCTTGAGAAAAGATGACTGAGAGGGGACCTGATCCAGGTTTATAAATATCTGAGGTGTGGTGGCCATAGTGGTGAGGCCAGTCTCTTTTCAGTGGTACGTGGAGAC
>NW_011171654.1:0-425 GCF_000146605.3 Meleagris gallopavo
TTGCTAGGAGACTTCCCAGACTGATCTGCCCTTCTGACTACTATCCACTGTTGGTAGTACAGGCTGGCAGTGAAGAAGTTGGTGAGAAAAGCCTGAAGGCTATCAAAGATGACTTCAGGGGACTGGGGCAGGTATTTGAAGGAACAGGTGTGCAGGTGGTTATTACATCTGTACCTTCAGTGGCAGGAAACGATACTGGGATGAGCCTAAAAACCCATCTCTTGAACAAATGGCTTAGGAGTTGGTGCAAACGCAGGAGTTTTGGTTTTTTGATCATGGCACCTGATTTACTCGGCACCTGGCATGATGGCTGCAAATGGAAGCAGCCTGTCTCCATGGGGAAAGAGGGTTCTAGCCGAGGAACTGGCGGGACTTATTGACAGGTGTTTAAACAGGTATGGAAGGGGGAAGGGGACAAAAAGTGA
>NW_011171655.1:0-507 GCF_000146605.3 Meleagris gallopavo
TGGAAAACTTGACCTTGAAAGACTAGGCGTGCTGCCAGTGTTCTGGGATTCTGGAGTCGAGCTTACAGGGGGTCAGAAGAGGGCTACACTCCAACTGAGAAGGAGATCTTAGCCGCGTATGAGGGGGTTCGGGCTGCTTCCGAAGTAATCGGTACTGAAACGCAGCTTCTTCTGGCACCTCGACTGCCAGTGCTGAACTGGATGTTTAAGGGAAAGGGTTCCTCCACCCATCATGCTACCGATGCCACTTGGAGTAAGTGGATTGCGCTGATTACGCAGCGAGCGCGGATGGGGAATCTCAACCGTCCAGGAATCCTAGAGGTGATCATGGACTGGCCTGAAGGCAAAAAGTTTGGAACATCACCAGGAGAAGAAGTAGCACGTGCAAAAGAGGCCCCACCATACAATGAACTACCAGAAAATGAAAAGAAATATGCTCTGTTCACAGATGGATCATGTCGTATTGTGGGAAAGCATCGCAGATGGAAAGCCGCTGTGTGGAGCCCC
>NW_011171656.1:0-454 GCF_000146605.3 Meleagris gallopavo
AACACTCACTCCATCACCAAAGAACAAGGCATACTCCAAAGGAAGCACTCCCCAGGTTCACATGCTGCCCCTACTCTTCCCAGCCCTTCAATGGGATCAGGGAGGGGTGGAGCCTGGCTCTGCCCCACTCCACAGCCAAACTGCCCCCAGCTGTGCTCGCAGGGCTGCACCCCGCCCCAGGTGCAGGTTCCACAAAAACAGGAGGTCAAGGGAATGCCCAGGCAAAGGCAAGGGCCAAGAGAACATGGAAGGAAATGCCAAGGATGACGGCCCAGACAATACGGCAGGGAACGCCAAAACTGAATGCCGACATGAATGCGGCAACACAAAGCCAAGGGGTCATTAGGCCAAGAGAATGGGGCAAGGAACACAAAAATAGGAGGACAAGAGAATGTAATAGTGAAAACAGTGCAAGACCAGAGACAAGCAAGACACAGAACAAAGAGGATAGGCA
>NW_011171657.1:0-655 GCF_000146605.3 Meleagris gallopavo
GTTATTTTATTTATTTTCATTTATTTCTTTATCATTTTCGTTTATGCGTCCACGTGTTTGTCTGTTTGTTTATAATTTCGTTATTTGTTCATTTCAATTTTTTTATTTTTTATTTATTTACGTGCCCGCGTATTTGTCTCTTTGTTTTTTAAATGTTGTTTTTATTGTTACTTATTGTTGTTATTTATTTATTTATTTGCTTGCTTATTTATCGGCTCGCTCGCTCGCTCGCTCGCTCATTATTTATTTATTTATTCATTCATTCATTCATTCATTCATTCATTCATTCATTCATTCATTCATTCATTCATTCCTCGTGTTTATTTCTTATCGATTTTTCCCCTTTTAATTTCGTTTTATCGATCTTTAGGTGTTCCGTCCCCCGTCCCCGCCCCGCCCCGTCCCGTCCCGTCCCGTCCCGTCCCCGGTTTCGCAATTTGTTGATTGATTGATTGATTGATTGGATTGGATTGGATTTTTGTTGTTGTTGTTGTTTATGTGTGTACTTGTTCGTCTATTTATTTTTGATTTCTATTTTTATCTTTTAATTTCGTATGTTTGTTTGTTTGTTTGTTTATGGTGTGCCTACTTATTTGTCCACCCCCCCTCCCCCCCCCCCCCCCTTTTTCCTTCTTCTTTTTTTCTCATTCCGTTG
>NW_011171658.1:0-527 GCF_000146605.3 Meleagris gallopavo
ACGGAGACTTTGTCTGAGTATACATGCAGAGATGAGTTTAGGAAAGCTAGGACTCAGCTTCAACTAAATCCTCCCAAGCATATAAAAGGCAACAAGGAAGGCTTCTAAAAACCTAGGAAGGAAAATGCTAGGGAAAATGTGGGGCAGGGTTCCTGGTGAAGGAGTTTATGGAAAAGGGTGTGATACTCAGTTCCTCCCTGAACTCCTTCTTTATTAGCCAGACTGGGCTTCATGGAATCCCAGGCGCCTGAGAAGGTGGGTAATTTTGATGCAAGGCAGATGTACTCTTGGTGAAAGAGAAAGTGATTGGGGAACACTGAAGCACAAGAGGATGTACAGGATCCTGAGTTGGAAGGATCCAAAAAATCCCCAAGAATCATAGAAAGGCTTGCAGTAGAAGGGACTTTAAATCCCATCCAGTTCCAACCCCACTCAGTCCATCAGGATGCTCAGTGCCCCATCTGAGCTTGTCTGGAGCATTCCCAGGGATGGGGACATGTGCAGATGCTCTGGGCTACCTGTTCCCG
>NW_011171659.1:0-536 GCF_000146605.3 Meleagris gallopavo
CGGGCTCTGGAATGGGTAAACGCTGGCGGCTGTGCATCGCCCTTACCTGCTGGGCAGACAATGACCAGTCAGCAAAGTGAGGTTCCGGGGCATGCCGGGAAATGCACATTCCACTTCCTTGCTGTTTCCACAGAGACCAACACATCTCTCCGTGCAGTTGTTACGGCACTTGGGAGCACCGCAGCTCTGCTGCCACCTGTTGGACACAATACAGTCATGAAGGCACTGCCCTGCATCCGGGCCTCTTGCACAAACCTGTGCTCCTTGCTCGGAGCACATGGCTGCACTCTGTGCACCATGTTGCTTACCACCAGAGAAGGCTCAGCTACCCAACACCATTTTTGCTTCCATCTTGTCTGAGAACTGCTCATTATGCACAGCCCTCATCTTTGCTTTGCTTTGGTGAGGTGGGGACTGCCATTGCTTCCTCAGTCCCACACCTCCCCTTCCCATCCCACACTGCCATGGCAGATCAGGTTCTGGACCACCTGACGGACCCAAACAGCCAGGATCTTGGTCCTGACGAGATGAGTCCC
>NW_011171660.1:0-421 GCF_000146605.3 Meleagris gallopavo
CAGACGGGCCCGCTCTCCTGCCCTCTTAACTCAGCCTCTGCACACCATCCTACTCTCCTGAGCATTAGGCTGGCACAGGGATGCAGCTCTTTCTAGGCTCTCCCTATGCAGCCCATGGCACCAGTACCTCTGTGACACATGGATCTGTAAGCATTCTGCCTTCTGTGACATGCCCATGCCGTCACAATGCCAGTTCCCTGTACCACCTCCCCATCATGCAACAATCCCACTGTCCTTTTGACTAAATATCTCTGCATGGATGTCCATGTCAAAAATGGAACATCTCTCCAGCTGTGCAGCAGAGGACACGAGCTTCCATGCTCTAGTCATGATCTCCTCTCGGCCTCTGGCTCTCCAACACAAAGAACAAAATGCAAAAGCAGTTGCATCACAAACACTCCTTCATCCTGTCTACTTCAAC
>NW_011171661.1:0-660 GCF_000146605.3 Meleagris gallopavo
TGTTACACATACACCCTGAAAATACCCACTTTCTACGTGTACTTAAAACACAAAGCGCCCGAATATCTGCAGGGATTTACCTTAATATCACTGTCCAGCTGCCTCACACACCAGTATAGCAGTCTCACCAGGGGCATGTGTAGTTTAGGGTTCACGAATGGCATCCACTGGAGCTGCTCCGCAGCCATAGGCAGAAGCTGTAAGAACACACAGAGGCAAAGTTACATGCAGAATGTCAGCTTAGCGTGTGAGCAGGCTGCAAGTGAAAACAGGCCTCCAAAAACCAAACCCAAACCCAAATCTCAAATTACTCCCGGAGTTTGCCAGCTTGCAAACACTCCCTGGTCAGGTCCTGCAGAGGTCAAAGAATTACCTCCTTAGACAGATGTTACGTTTGACACAGGCTTGCCTGCAAAGCAGAGGCACGGCGTGTGAGCTCAACTATCAAGGCCAACAGCAGTGCCTACAAATCTTCACAGAATGAAGGAAAGCAGGAAAAGTACAACTCCTGAACACCACATTGATTTGCTCTCAGTAGAGCACAGCATCATCTGTTACCAGTCATCACCTGAAACTTTGACATCCAACGTAGAATAGGAAATATTTTAAATTAGGTGTGAGCATCTCTGTAGGAAAACATGAATTCTGTACACTGTTACA
>NW_011171662.1:0-697 GCF_000146605.3 Meleagris gallopavo
AAGGGCTTCTACGCCCAGTTGGTACAAGCATCTGGGTTTCCCCTTCATCAGGGACATCAACAGTGGGGTTGAGTGCACCCTAAGGACACCAAGCTGTGGGGTGCAGTGACACAGCAGAGGGACGGGATGCCATCCACAGAGACCTCAACAGGCTGAGCAGTGGGCACAAATCCAAGTGCAGGGTCAGTAGCTGGGATGAGGGAACACCCACCACCAAAACATGCTAGGGGATGAAAGGACTGAGCGTAGTCCTGCTCCATAAGGCCTGGGAGTACTGCTGGGTGGGAGCTGGACACAAGCCAGCAATGGGCCCTTCCAGCCCAGAAAGCCAACCGTATCCTGGGCTGCATCCAAAGATGCGCAGTCAGCGGGCCAAGGGAGGAGATCCCCAAACCCTCTGCTCTGCGCTGGTCAGGCCTCAGCTGCAGTGCTGCGTCCAGATGTGGAGTCCTCAGTGCAGGGAGACATGGAGCTGTGCGAGTGCATCCAGAGTACAGCCACAAAACACGAACCCAAGGATGGGAACCCCCTCTCCCTGTAAGCAAAGGAGAGCTGGGCTGTTCAGCCTCCTGGAGAAGTGAAGGCTCCAAGGGAACCTGGTAACAGCCTTTCAATACCTCAAGGAAAGAACAAGGGAAAATGGAGGTGAAATCTAAGGAAAATGTACGTGTACAGTGAGGGTGCTGAGGCAGCGGCA
>NW_011171663.1:0-738 GCF_000146605.3 Meleagris gallopavo
CCATATTCCCTACCATGCACCAGCCTCTGGTAAATTGAACGATACAATGGGTTGTTAAAACTATGCTGAAGCAATTGGGAGGCGGTACATTTAAACACTGGGAGAAGCATTTGGCAGAAGCCACCTGGTTAGTCAATACCAGAGGATCTATCAATCGTGATGGTCCTACCCAATCCAGCTCCCTACTTACTGTAGACGGAGATTAAAGTCCCTGTTGTACATGTAAAGACATGTTGGGAAAAGCAGTTTGGGTTCTTCCAGCTACTGGAAAGGGCAACCCTACTCCGTGGTACTGTTTTTGCCCAGGGACCTGGGACCACTTGGTGGGTAATTGCAAAAAAAACGGGGATGTTCAATGTGTACCACAAGGAAACTTGATGCTGGGGGAGTGCAGTCGATAATTCTATGTATATGTATATAGACGTGTGTGTAATGCATTTTAATAATCTTTTTCGCTTATATATATGTATATAAATTAAGCATGATGTAGTGATGTAGAATAAGGGGTGGAATGTCATGGTTTTATATTTTTTGTTTTGGTTTGGTTCTCAGTATTCCGCATCAAAACATCATGTAGTGTACTGGGAGTTAAAGTGTTAATGCTCCAATTCCAGGCACCTATCCCTATACATTACAGAAGCCATGGGATCTGGCCCTTCCGGGTGGGGCGGTCTCTTACTGCCTGGCAGTGGGTGCTGGAGGGTGCTTTCCTGGCCGTTCCAAGCTTTTCAGGTTTGA
>NW_011171664.1:0-484 GCF_000146605.3 Meleagris gallopavo
TCAGAGCTCTGGGGGAACCCTATTGTGCCGGGCTCTGGAATGGGTAAACGCTGGCGGCTGTGCATCGCCCTTACCTGCTGGGCAGACAATGACCAGTCAGCAAAGTGAGGTTCCGGGGCATTCCGGGAAACGCAGATTCCACTTCCTTGCTGTTTCCACAGAGACCAACACATCTCTCCGTGCAGTTGTTACGGCACTTGGGAGCACCGCAGCTCTGCTGCCACCTGTTGGACACAATACAGTCATGAAAGCACTGCCCTGCATCCGGGCCTCTTTCACAAACCTGTGCTCCTTGCTCGGAGCACATGGCTGCACTCTGTGCACCATGTTGCTTACCACCAGAGAAAGCTCAGCTACCCAACACCATTTTGGCTTCCATCTTGTCTGAGAACTGCTCATGATGCACAGCCCTCATCTTTGCTTTGGTGAGGTGGGGACTGCCATTGCTTCCTCAGTCCCACACACCCCTTCCATCCCACACTGC
>NW_011171665.1:0-603 GCF_000146605.3 Meleagris gallopavo
TGATGCCTGAGAAAAAGAAATGGGCTGATATGGAAGAAGGCATCTGTTATTTAAGAGAACATGCTGTGGTGGAAATGCTACATAGCCCCGATTTCATTCCTGACGAGCCAGACCAAGAGCATGATCCCGAGAGAGTCAGGTGTACACCAAACATGTGGCGTACATTCACAAAGACCGCACCAGAAAGGTACGCCAGCACATTTGCAGCAATGTATGGCAGAGGGGAAAAAAGACCCCTTATAAGTGAATTGGTTAATAAACTTCAAGACTTTGAGTTACATTTAAGCCCTCTGCGAGCTTGTGTTTCAGCCATTACAAAAGTAGCTGAAAAGCTGGACAGAATGGAGAACAAACAAGAAGATATAATAGACAAACTATCAACCGTGCCTGAAGCTGATAAATCCGTGGTGTAACGGATACATCAAATGGGGACCAGAACTTCCCAAAACAGCCTATTGGAGGGCTGATCAACTTGATTTCCTCCAGCCGGTGGCATCTAATGTCTCAGCTATCAAAAGAGACGTTCTCCTGCTCGAGCAAGTGACAACAGTAAGACCACATCACGTTTTGCCTTGTGGCATTACTTACGTGACCATGGAGAAG
>NW_011171666.1:0-866 GCF_000146605.3 Meleagris gallopavo
GCAGCCAGGGCGACCCCGGACTCGGAGCCGCTCTCCTCTTGAACATCGGGCTGCAGACACCCACAGCCAGCCCCGAAGACGCCGCAGGAGCCGGTCCAGGCGGCGAGGGCCAGCCCAGGGGCGAAGCCGCTCCCGGGTTCCACGTCGGGCCCAGAACATCAACAGCCAGCCCCAGTGATGTTGTGGGAGCAGCCATGTGCAAGCTCCAATTGCTATCCAAAGTATTCAGAGACCATCACAATAAAACTGAGAGTTCCATCATGCCACTGTCAGTTTTGTTCTTCTCTGCCTTTCCCGAGGTGGGCAGCTGTAGGGGCTGCAACCACGGGGATCCCTTCCCTCCAGCACCCAACCCACTCCTTCCTTCCTGCGGCCCGGTTCAGGCTGAGCTGGGTTCTGGCTCCGACTCTGGCGGGTTGCAACGTTTCCAACACGCAACGGGGTGGAGGCCAGGCTGGCAGCTGCAGCCCGTTCTGGGGTGTTTCTGTCATCTTGGGCATGTCACTGTGTTTGGGTCATGCAGGCTGTGAGGAGTGCCGGGACCTGTCTTTCCTCCTGCATTCGGGCTGCTGCCACTGCTCGTGACGTCCACCCTAAATATACTTGGTCCAATTGTCTAGAGAAATAGCCCGCTGGTCTCTTCCTGGATCCAATGTGTTCTGCTAACTCTCCCAGTGCAAAGTGACGTCTTTCATGGCCCATACGATTCAAAAGGCTTTTCCAGACTGGGCAGTCCTAGAACAAGGGTAGACATCAGAGCTGCTCTCAGTTGAATAAAGGCTGTTTGGCATTCTGGGTTCCATCCAAAATTTCTCCTTCTCCTTTCACAGCTTCATATTCCACGATCCTCGATCAATCCCCAGTTT
>NW_011171667.1:0-527 GCF_000146605.3 Meleagris gallopavo
ATACAACACCAGGACGAAAACCGTTCACAAAGAGACTGGTTAATGGTAGCACGCCGCGTTACTTGGCCTGACAAGGTCGCTATCCCATTGCAAACGGGTTTATGATCCTCCGTGGAGGACCTTCACACCCATACTGGTCAATTAGGCACGAGGGAGGCGATGTACGAAGAAGCGCTTGAAAGCCCAGAGTTGACAAAATCTTTGGCAGGGATGAGGAACACTTGATTGTACAACAGGCTCCCTCCCGTCTTTATGAACCTTAGTGTCCATATTAACCCTCCCAGAGCCTCGGAGGCCACTGTCCAACAGGTTGCCCAGCTGGTAGCTGATCTGGGGGAGTCAGAGTGCCTGAGAACAAGGCGCAATGTCAGGGTGTGGATGGAGCCAACGTACTCCCAGTCACTAAGACCAGAAAGGCCGCCCACGGACACCCCTGACAGGGCCCCATGCGGGTGTCCCAGAACAATGTTCAACCATCTCACACGGGCTGGGCGGCCTTTGCCAAGAGCGACCGGCAACCTCATCAT
>NW_011171668.1:0-665 GCF_000146605.3 Meleagris gallopavo
AGGGGAAGAGTTTTCAACAAAAAGAGTGGACATTTAGTTCAGGTATCAGAGAGAAATTTATCAGTGAGAGGGTGATGAGGTGCTGGAACAGCCGCCCAGAGAGGCTGTGGATGCCCCGTCCATCCCTGTGGATGAGGGGTTCAAGGCCAGGCTGGCTGGGGCGCTGGGCAGCCCCAAAAGAGGGGAACTGATCCCATGGATCGAGCCGTGCTGGAGCCCGGCAGAGTCAGGCAAAGTGCGCCTTTGCTTCTCGCTTTGCTCAAATCATCAGCGGCGCTGTGCTGAGCTGCTGCCCCGCAGCTGGAATCCCCAAGGGCCGTTTCCCACGTCCCTGCCTGTCCCCGTGCGGAGCTCCCGGAGCTGGGTCCGAGCCTCCTGACATCGTTTCAAGAAAGACCACGAAACAACTCTCCCCGTCACGGGACACGAGGGGATGCGGGGAAACGAGCCTTCAGAGCCACAGGGAGATCCGCATCTCGTGCCCACGTGGGCTCGCAGCCGGGAACGGAAGGCTGTTCTGCCGTTCTGCCGCCTCAGCGCTGGCGCAGCGCTTCGTGGGCACCGCCGCGGCCGTGCTGCTCCAGCCGATGTTCTCCGTCCTCTGAAAGGAGGAGTTTGCGCGCAAGAGACGCTTCTCAGCGCACCCGAAGTCATTCGTCGCTCCA
>NW_011171669.1:0-472 GCF_000146605.3 Meleagris gallopavo
TAGGGGATGAAAGGACTGAGCGTAGTCCTGCTCCATAAGGCCTGGGTGTACTGGTGGGTGGGAGCTGGACACAAGCCAGCAGTGGGCCCTTCCAGCCCAGAAAGCCAACCGTATCCTGGGCTGCATCCAAAGATGCGCAGTCAGCGGGCGAAGGGAGGAGATCCCCATCCCTCTGCTCTGCGCTGGTCAGGCCTCACCTGCAGTGCTGCGTCCAGATGTGGAGTCCTCAGTGCAGGGAGACATGGAGCTGTGCGAGTGCATCCAGAGTACAGCCACAAACACGACCCGAAGGATGGAATCCCTCTCCTGTAAGCAAGGAGAGCTGGGCTGTTCAGCCTGGAGAAGTGAAGGCTCCAAGGGAACCTGGTAACAGCCTTTCAATACCTAAAGGAAAGAACAAGGGAAAATGGAGGTGAAATCTAAGGAAAATGTCTTGTACAGTGAGGGTGCTGAGGCAGTGGCACAGGTTGCC
>NW_011171670.1:0-442 GCF_000146605.3 Meleagris gallopavo
CACGCACAGGGTGGTGACGCACTGGAATGTGTGCTTGAGAGTCACTTCCAGGATGATCTGCTCCATGATCCGTGACCAGCACAGAGGTGAGACTGACATGCTGGTAGTTCCCCGCGTCACACTTTCTATCCTTCCTAAGAGGTGTGCTGTCACCTTTTTTCTCCTCACCAGGGACTTGACCTGACTGCCTCGACTTGTGAAATACCATGGGAGAGTGGCTCGGTGACTGCAGCGGTGAATTCCCTCGGAACTCTGGGACTCATCTCGTCAGGACCCAAGGACTCCTGGATGTTTGGGTCCTCGGGTGGTCCAGAACCTGATCTCCATGGCAGTGTGGGATGGGAAGGGGTCTGTGGGACTGAGGAAGCAATGGCAGTCCCCACCTCACCAAACCAAAGATGAGGGCTGTGCATCATGAGCAGTTCTCAGACAAGATGGAAGC
>NW_011171671.1:0-436 GCF_000146605.3 Meleagris gallopavo
GGTGGGAGCTGCGCTGCCCGTCCCCAGACAGCTGGTAGCCCAGGGCAGGCAGGCCTGAGGTGCCAGGTGGGCGGCAGTGGGGACAGGGAAGGGTTGGGGTGGTACCGGCATCGGTCCGCGGACGGTGGGCTGCATCCAGGCGGGGTCCGGTGGCGGCACAGTCGCAGTAGCGAAAATGGCGTCGGGTGTCAGAGGCACCGTCAGCTCTCCTCGAGGGAATCTCTCTGTGGGGAAATGCCAGAAGGGGTGCTGGGCTGAGAGCCGGGGCACTGGGGTGAGATCCGGGTCACGGGGGTGGGATCTGGGGTCACGGGGGTGGGATCTGGGGTCACGGGGGTGAGGATCGTGGGGTCACGAGGGTGAGATCTGGGGTCACGGGGGTGAGATCTGGGGTCACGGGGGTGAGATCTGGGTCACAGGGTGAGATCGTGGGCGC
>NW_011171672.1:0-467 GCF_000146605.3 Meleagris gallopavo
CTCACCTGCAGTGCTGCGTCCAGATGTGGAGTCCTCAGTGCAGGGAGACATGGAGCTGTGCGAGTGCATCCAGAGTACAGCCACAAACACGAACCCAAGGATGGAACCCCTCTCCTGTAAGCAAGGAGAGCTGGGCTGTTCAGCCTGGAGAAGTGAAGGCTCCAAGGGAACCTGGTAACAGCCTTTCAATACCTAAAGGAAGAACAAGGGAAATGGCGGTGAAATCTAAGGAAAACGTCTTGTACAGTGAGGGTGCTGAGGCAGCGGCACAGGTTGCCAGAGGACATGGTGGATGTGCTGGCCCTTTCAAGGTGAGCCTGGCTCAGACTCTGAGCAACTTGATCTAGCTGTGGATGGTCAGCATGGGGCGAGTCGGATCACATCGCAAACCTACCTGCATGCAAGCAGCGCACCAACATGGGGTGCATCGTGTTCATTACCTGCTGGACACATCTCACACCACTGAC
>NW_011171673.1:0-640 GCF_000146605.3 Meleagris gallopavo
CACTCCCCAGGTTCAGATGCTGCCCCTACTCTTCCCAGCCCTTCCATGGGATCAGGGAGGGGTGGAGCCTGGCTCTGCCCCACTCCACAGCCAAACTGCCCCCAGCTGTGCTCGCAGGGCTGCACCCCGCCCCAGGTGCAGGTTCCACAAAAACAGGAGGGCAAGGGAATGCCCAGGCAAAGGCAAGGGCCAAGAGAACATGGAAGGAAATGCCAAGGATGACGGCCCAGACAATACGGCAGGGAACGCCAAAACTGAATGCCGACATGAATGTGGCAACACAAAGCCATGGGGTCATTAGGCCAAGAGAATGGGGCAAGGACACAAAAATAGGGAGGACAAGAGAATGTAATAGTGAAAACAGTGCAAGACCAGAGACAAGCAAGACACAGAACCAAGAGGATAGGCAGCCTTCTGGGCACCATGAAGCGCAATTCAGAGCTCTGGGGGAACCCTATTGTGCCGGGCTCTGGAATGGGTAAACGCTGGCGGGTGTGCATCGCCTTACTGCTGGGCAGCAATGACCAGTCAGCAAAGTGAGGTTCCGGGGCATGCCGGGAAATGCACATTCCACTTCCTTGCTGTTTCCACAGAGACCAACACATCTCTCCGTGCAGTTGTTACGGCACTTGGGAGCACC
>NW_011171674.1:0-476 GCF_000146605.3 Meleagris gallopavo
TTGATTTAAAATGGCTGTCAAGTTTCTCAACAGAAAGCACAGCTGATCAAGGAGAAGGAAGCAATCTGCTGAACGCCCACAACACCAACAGAGGGCTGCCTCCAAGCCAGCAGTGTGCGACTGCACGGAGACTGTCTGTGCCAGCTGGTCAGAGCTGCAGGAGGAACTGTTGGACGACGCTGAGGATCCCTGGGTTCGTCGTCGGAAGCAGTTTTGTGAGACAAGGAAACTGTAAGGCAGGACATGCAGTAACTGCTGCTGACAAGGTCACTGACACAAAGCCATTACCTGTGGGGACTTCCGCTCAGGAGGCTGAAATAACTGCCTTGACAAGAACCTGAAATATATGGACAGATGCTAAATGTGCTTTGGGGTGGTACCCACTCATGGCACCATCTGGAAAGAGCGAGGGTTGCTTACGCACAAGGACAACAAATTCAGCATGATGTAAATCTGCCAAAGAGCAGCGTGGCTGT
>NW_011171675.1:0-532 GCF_000146605.3 Meleagris gallopavo
TTATTCGGGCAGCAATATCTTTCCACAGGTCAGCAGCCCAAATAGGTTTACCCTTTCTTTGCCAGTTGTTTTGCTCCCACTGCTGTAACCACCCCCATAGAGCATTTGCCACCATCCACGAGTCAGTGTAAACATAAAGCATTGGCCACCTCTCCCGTTCAGCAACATCCAAGGCCAGTTGGACAGCCTTTACCTCTGCAAATTGGCTCGATTCTCCTTTCAATTTCACAAACTCTCTCCCTCTCCAGGATAGTATTGAATAAGGCCCGGTAAGCATTAGCCAGGCCCCAAACAATTTGGGCCTCCTCAGATCTTCCTGAGCCACGACATTCCTGTCTCAAATATCTGTTTAAATTTTCAGGGTCTTTCAGGTGTTCTGGAGTAAAGTTCCATGACACCGAAGATTTCCATCTCTCTAAAGTCTCACCCAGGCCTCTCCACATTCCCTGCCACTCAGTATTTACTGGTTTTGGGGCAGACTTCCTCAAATATAATAAATACTAATAATAAGTGAAATGGTGAGCAGTACATT
>NW_011171676.1:0-516 GCF_000146605.3 Meleagris gallopavo
ATTTCTGACCTCTGAGACCATGAGTATTTTCTCTGATGTCTCTATTACGTGAGATGACTGACAAACATCTTGATGACTTCAGTTCTTCATGGCATCCATTTCTGTTTTAACACGAGGCGACTCATCCTTCAGAGACCAGAAAAGCAAGCTATGAAATTGCTAACTAATCTGATAGACCAGGTACCACATCTGACTATTGTGGAACAAAGAAGTCAAAGCATATCTGTGACAGTACACAGTTCCACATCAACTCAGCAGAGGCTGACATTACTCCCACAGGAATTCTACAACACAGATCAGCAAAAGCTGCAATGTCAAACATGTAGTATTTGCATTAGCATTTTGTTAAATTGCTGTAATCATGTTGAACTTCCTCCATTTTACAGCCAGAGAGTATTGCCCTCTGAACAACAAGGAACAAGATCTGTGGTGCTCTGTTGAACTTTTTCCAATCCTACAGCATCCTTCAAAAGGCAATGGGACCAGGAGGCTGCATTTCTATACACCACCTCCACG
>NW_011171677.1:0-640 GCF_000146605.3 Meleagris gallopavo
ACATGAAAGGAGGATTCATTTCTGTTTATTTATCTCTTTACTGGTCTCTTATCCAGTAACAGACAGTTGTAAAGAAATGAATATAGCCCTCTGTTCCTGGTTATTAGGAATCTAAGTTTACTTTCTTGAAACATAAGTGAGATCTTTCCTAGAAAAAATGATTAAGACAGAACATTCTACTTCTTCATAATGAAAAACACTGTTTTTTTCTGAGAGAAAAGGGGATCATTAGTAGAGATTGTTAACATAGGTGGAGTTTTGTGGTGGAAACTTTTCAAAACTCTAAGAAAAATAGAAGCTACATTTAAAGCAGCCTCTAGATATTAGCTATGGCCGAGAGATTATATGCTCAACTAGTCTGGCCTGGGCTACTGGATCTTGCTGTTACAGTTGCTACATTTTGCTTATGCTGTTGCCTAAAACTGAAGGATCAGCTTGAACACAATAGGAATTCTTACTATTCTCAGCAATCTAGATTGCTGGTTGTGACGGACTGATTTTCCTACTCTGATTCCTTCTTTTGTTCTGTAAGAAATCTTTCGGATTCTTTCTGATTCACAACATATTGATGGGTCAATCTTTTCCTAGTACATGCAGCTCTCCAATAATTCCCTGGACTATCAAATGTCTTGAAATGCAC
>NW_011171678.1:0-366 GCF_000146605.3 Meleagris gallopavo
AAAAGTCAGACCATCGCAAGCCTGGGGGAAAGGGGCTGACCCCAACGGTCACGGAACCCCCCTGGGGGGAGGGGCTCCCCTAACTGCCACTCTCCAGCTGTCATGGCAGGTAAGGCAGCAGGCTCCCCTGCTCTGATGCTCCAGCTGACCCCAGCACCCAGATCTCACCCTGTGACCCAGATCTCACCCCCGTGACCCCAGATCTCACCTCCGTGACCCCAGATCCCACTCCCGTGACCCGGATCTCACCCCAGTGCCCCGGGTCTCAGCCCAGCGCCCCTTCTGGCATTTCCCCACAGAGAGATTCCCTCGAGGAGAGCTGACGGTGCCTCTGACACCCGACGCCATTTTCGCTACTGCGACTGT
>NW_011171679.1:0-470 GCF_000146605.3 Meleagris gallopavo
TATCAGACAAGATGGAAGCCAAAATGTTGTTGGGTAGCTGAGCCTTCTCTGGTGGTAAGCAACATGGTGCACAGAGTGCAGCCATGTGCTCCGAGCAAGGAGCACAGGTTTGTGCAAGAGGCACGGATGCAGGGCTGTGCCTTCATGACTGTATTGTGTCCAACAGGTGGCAGCAGAGCTGCGGTGCTCCCAAGTGCCGTAACAACTGCACGGAGAGATGTGTTGGTCTCTGTGGAAACAGCAAGGAAGTAGAATGTGCATTTCCCGGCATGCCCCGGAACCTCACTTTGCTGACTGGTCATTGTCTGCCCAGCAGGTAAGGGCGATGCACAGCCGCCAGCGTTTACCCATTCCAGAGCCCGGCACAATAGGGTTCCCCCAGAGCTCTGAATTGCGCTTCATGGTGCCCAGAAGGCTGCCTATCCTCTTTGTTCTGTGTCTTGCTTGTCTCTGGTCTTGCACTGTTTTCT
>NW_011171680.1:0-470 GCF_000146605.3 Meleagris gallopavo
GTTGGCAGATGTGTGCGGAAGCGCCACGTGGCAGTGATGGTACTGTTCTCAGCTGTGCTGCTGTCTGCGCTGGTGCTGGCCTGCGTTGCTGCGTCATGGACGTGGAAGGAATGTCTGTGAGTTGTCTTTTTCCCCCAAACGCTTCATTGCTGCGTTTGGCAATGAAGCACTTGTGGTGCCGGGGTCCTGGGCAGTCAAATCAGCTGCTGGCAGTACGCTGTCAGGATTTGTGTGGCAAGGTCTTCTAAGTTTGCTTGCCCTTATTTCCTGTCAGTGAGTAGTGCTTTCTGAAACTCCTTTTCACAGTGTGTGCAAGAGAGGAGAGAGAGCGGCAGAGCGAGCTCATCCTGACACCGACTGGGAGGGAGTTCCAGCTGGAGATGAAGGGAGAGTGGAGCTGGGAGAGGGCAACGAGAGAGATTCTTGCCCGAGCAAACAGGAATCTACAGCAATAGTTCCAGTCCGCTCCG
>NW_011171681.1:0-536 GCF_000146605.3 Meleagris gallopavo
CCCATTGTATCGTTCAATCTTACCTGAGGCTGGTGCATGGTAGGGAATATGGTAAATCCACTCAATGCCATGACCTTTAGCCCAGGTATCTACAAGAGAATTTTTAAAATGAGTCCCATTATCTGACTCAATTCTTTCTGGGGTACCATGTCGCCACAGGACTTGTTTCTCAAGACCTAATATGGTATTTCGGGCGGTAGCGTGGGGTACTGCATAGGTTTCAAGCCACCCAGTTGTTGCCTCCACCATGGTGAGCACATAACGCTTACCATTACGAGATCGTGGCAAGGTGATATAATCAACCTGCCATGCCTCCCCATATTTGTACTTTTGCCATCGCCCTTCCTCCCAGAGAGGTTTCATCCTCTTAGCTTGTTTAACTGTGGCACACGTGTCACAGTCATGAATGATTTGCACAATAGCATCCATAGTTAAATCCACCCCGCGGTCTCTAGCCCAATTATATGTCACATCTCTCCCTTGATGGCCTGAGGTCTCATGGGCCCATCGAGCTAGAAATAATTCACCCTTGTTCT
>NW_011171682.1:0-483 GCF_000146605.3 Meleagris gallopavo
GATCGCCCCCTAGCAACCCCATATTGCCCCCTCTGGCCCCACAGTGACCCCATATCACCCCCTCTCACCCCATATTGCCTCATATTGACCCCATATTGACCCCATATCGACGAATACATCAAGGAGAGAGTGTGAGTAAAACCTGGAGAAAAGTCAGAGTAAAGAAGGAGTAAAGTATGGGTAAACCCAGAGTAAAGTGTGAATAAATGTTGAAGTAAGGTGTGAGTACAGCTGGAATAGAGTGTGATAGCCAGTTGTGGGAGTAAAACCTGGAGAAAAGTCAGAGGAAAGCATGAGTAATTCTTGCGTAACCCAAGTAAACTGTGAGTATCAACTGTGAGTATCACATGAAGGCGAGAGCACACCTGGAGTATGGTGTGACTTAGTAAGCGTGGAGTAAAGTGTGAGCAGAACCCAGCGGAAGTTGTGCGCACGTCTGTGCCCGCGACGGGGGGCCGTGGGCTTCCCTCCCCCCGCCCGCCA
>NW_011171683.1:0-493 GCF_000146605.3 Meleagris gallopavo
CCAGAGAAGGGCTACGAAGATGATCAGAGGGCTGGAGCACCTCTCTTAGAAAGAAATGTTGAGGGAACTGGGATTGTTTGTGTGGGAGAAGAGAAAGCTCTGGAGATAGCTCATGACAGCCTTCCAAGACTCGAAGGGAGCGCATAAGCAGGAGGGGGCAACGGCTGTTTAGGAGGGTGGATAGCGATAGGACAAGGGGAAATGGTTTTCAAGTGAGACAGGGGAGGTTTAGGTTGGTTATTAGGAGGCAGCTTTTCACGCACAGGGTGGTGACGCACTGGAATGTGTGCTTGAGAGTCACTTCCAGGATGATCTGCTCCATGATCCGTGACCAGCACAGAGGTGAGACTGACATGCTGGTAGTTCCCCGCGTCACACTTTCTATCCTTCCTAGAGTGTGCCGTCACCTTTTTCTCCTCAGCAGGGACTTGACCTGACTGCCTCGACTTGTGAATACCATGGAGAGTGGCTCGGTGACTGCAGCGTGAATTCC
>NW_011171684.1:0-429 GCF_000146605.3 Meleagris gallopavo
GAGCTGGGCTGAACCATAACCCGCAAAAATGGGAGCCCAGCTGAAATGCTGTGCAAAATGCATTAATAGGAGCTTTGCCATTCACTTCAGGAGAGAGATTCTAGCAGCAGCAGCTTTAGTTTTCCCTTTCAGCAACTGTACTGCTCTGAAGCAAAAACAAGAGTAGTCTGCTGCTTTGTCTTAAACTTGTTGTGTGAACAGCTAAGGTCTGAAACTACCCTGATGTGATCAGACATCAGAAGGTTGCACATCAAGGGGAAACTATTCCAGACATGCAGAAAATGTTTAGAACGCCAAGCTTTCTTGTACTGACAACTTTTCTGAAGAGACCTACATACTCTTGTTTTCCAGTGGCATTATGAGCAGATGTCAGCAACCTATCTCTTGCTTCAATCCAGGAAGGTTCGTGGCAAGCGCATCCACTTAAGG
>NW_011171685.1:0-506 GCF_000146605.3 Meleagris gallopavo
AAGGGAGCGCATAAGCAGGAGGGGGCAACGGCTGTTTAGGAGGGTGGATAGCGATAGGACAAGGGGAAATGGTTTTCAAGTGAGACAGGGGAGGTTTAGGTTGGTTATTAGGAGGCAGCTTTTCACGCCCAGGGTGGTGACGCACTGGAATGTGTGCTTGAGAGTCACTTCCAGGATGATCTGCTCCATGATCCGTGACCAGCACAGAGGTGAGACTGACATGCTGGTAGTTCCCCGCGTCACACTTTCTATCCTTCCTAAGAGGTGTGCTGTCACCTTTTTTCTCCTCACCAGGGACTTGACCTGACTGCCTCGACTTGTGAAATACCATGGAGAGTGGCTCGGTGACTGCAGCGGTGAATTCCCTCGGAACTCTGGGACTCATCTCGTCAGGACCCAAAGACTCGTGGATGTTTGGGTCCTCGAGGTGGTCCAGAACCTGATCTCCCATGGCAGTGTGGGATGGGAAGGGTGTGGTGGGACTGAGGAAGCAATGGCAGTCCCCA
>NW_011171686.1:0-386 GCF_000146605.3 Meleagris gallopavo
GAATACCATGGAGAGTGGCTCGGTGACTGCAGCGGTGAATTCCCTCGGAACTCTGGGACTCATCTCGTCAGGACCCAAGGACTCCTGGATGTTTGGGTCCTCAGGTGGTCCAGAACCTGATCTCCCATGGCAGTGTGGGATGGGAAGGGTCTGTGGGACTGAGGAAGCAATGGCAGTCCCCACCTCACCAAACCAAAGATGAGGGCTGTGCATCATGAGCAGTTCTCAGACAATATGGAAGCCAAAATGGTGTTGGGTACCTGAGCCTTCTCTGGTGGTAAGCACATGGTGCACAGAGTGCAGCCATGTGCTCCGAGCAAGGAGTCACAGGTTTTGTGCAAGAGGCCCGGATGCAGGGCAGTGCCTTCATGACTGTATTGTGTCAC
>NW_011171687.1:0-500 GCF_000146605.3 Meleagris gallopavo
TTACCACGCAAACATTCTTGTCTTTTCTAGATAGGAAAACATGGGTAATTCCCTGCCTAAGTGGGAGAAGTTACCTCTGCTATTTGAGGCTTGGAAGCCCATGCCATGTTAGGCTTGTGCTGGTGTTTTCTAAACCGTGTGTACTGTAAGATGCCAGAAATTTAAAGGAAATTTAACAGCCGTTGTTCTTCTTTCAGCATTTGGAAGAGGCTGGGTTGGAGGTCCAAACTCTTGGGGAGAGAGTCCTTAGGGGTTATGGAAAGGCTGTGTAGGATCTGCACAGGAGAGTGTGATTTGTCCTGGGTTGGTCCGGGATGTGGTGTGATCTCTGGGAACTAAGCAGCACAAGGAATGTTGCTGCTGTCCCAGTGCATCAGTGCACTGCCTTGAGTTTAATTTGCTATCCGATTCCTGTGATATAAACGAAGCCAAAACTGGAGGCAAAGCCCTACGGTACAGGAAAAAGGAAACTAGTAACCTCTAACGTGCCTATGACTCTT
>NW_011171688.1:0-438 GCF_000146605.3 Meleagris gallopavo
GGGTGTCATGGGTCATCAGAGAGGAGATTTGAGGTGCCTAAGGGAGGGGATTTGGGGACTCCATGTTGGGTGGTGACGGAGGGGAACTGGGACTGAAGGAGGAGGGCTGAAGCAGATCCAAGTGAGGGGCAATTGGCTGCGATAAGGGAGGGGGTAACAGGAGAGTGACCTGGAGACATCGTGTGCGTGGAGGGGGACCAGAGGGTGAAGGGTTTGGCAGGAACTGGAAGGAGGAATTGGGGGAGAGCAGAGGGAGGGTACTGGGGCTGCTTGGCAGCATGGGGAGCTCCGTCCGTCAGGATTTTGGAGGAGGCAGCACAGAGGAGATGGAGAGATCCATGGGTGCAGGACGTGGGGTGCAGGGCATGGAGCTGGGGACCCCTCCCAGCACTTAGGGGCGGCCTCTGCCAGGCAGGGACAGACGTCAGGCGGTTCCTG
>NW_011171689.1:0-595 GCF_000146605.3 Meleagris gallopavo
GAGACTTGGACAGGCTGGAGAGCTGGGCAGTAAGAAACCGGATGAGGTTCAACAAAAGCAAGTGTAGGGTCTTACACCTAGGGAGAATAATTGCATGCACCAATACAGGCTGGGGGATGAGCTGCTGGAGAGGAGCTCTGCAGAGAGGGACCTGGGCGTCCTGGTGGACGACAGGTTGGCCATGAGCCAGCAGTGTGCCCTCGTGGCCAATGGCATTCTGAGGTGCATTAACAAGAGCGTGTCCAGCAGGTCGAGGGAGGTGATCCTCCTCCTCTACTCTGCCCTGGTAAGGCCTCATCTGGAGTACTGTGTCCAGTTCTGGGCTCCCCAGTACAAAAAAGACAGGGATCTCTTGGAAAGAGTCCAGCGGAGGGCCACAAAGATGGTGAAGGGCCTGGAGCATCTCCCCTATGAAGAAAGGCTAAGTGAACTGGGTCTGTTTAGCCTTGAGAAAAGACGATTGAGAGGGGACCTGATCCAGGTTTATAAATATCTGAGGTGTGGTGGCCATAGCGGTGAGGCCAGTCTCTTTTCAGTGGTACGTGGAGACAGGACGAGGGGAAACGGACATAAGCTGCAGCATAGGAAGTTTCGC
>NW_011171690.1:0-602 GCF_000146605.3 Meleagris gallopavo
GTCACCCTCACCGTGAAGAAGTTCTTACGCACATTCGTGCGAAACTTCCTGTGCTGCAGCTTATGTCCGTTTCCCCTCGTCCTGTCTCCACGTACCACTGAAAAGAGACTGGCCTCACCACTATGGCCGCCACACCTCAGATATTTATAAACCTGGATCAGGTCCCCTCTCAGTCTTCTTTTCTCAAGGCTAAACAGACCCAGTTCACTTAGCCTTTCTTCATAGGGGAGATGCTCCAGGCCCTTCACCATCTTTGTGGCCCTCCGCTGGACTCTTTCCAAGAGATCCCTGTCTTTTTTGTACTGGGGAGCCCAGAACTGGACACAGTACTCCAGATGAGGCCTTACCAGGGCAGAGTAGAGGGGGAGGATCACCTCCCTTGATCTGCTGGACACGCTCTTCTTAATGCACCCCAGAATGCCATTGGCCTTTTTGGCCACGAGGGCACACTGCTGGCTCATGGCCAACCTGTCATCCACCAGGACGCCCAGGTCCCTCTCTGCAGAGCTCCTCTCCAGCAGCTCATCCCCCAGCCTGTATTGGTGCATGCAATTCTTCCTCCCTAGGTGTAAGACCCTACACTTGCTTTTGTTGAACCTCAT
>NW_011171691.1:0-501 GCF_000146605.3 Meleagris gallopavo
CTCCATTCTGTCCAGCTTTTCAGCTACTTTTGTAATGGCTGAAACACAAGCTCGCAGAGGGCTTAAATGTAATTCAAAGTCTTGAAGTTTATTAACCAATTCATTTATAAGGGGTCTTCTTTCCCCTCTGCCATACATTGCTGCAGATGTGCTGGCGTACCTTTCTGGTGCGGTCTTTGTGAATGTACGCCACATGCTTGGTGTACACCTGACTCTCTCGGGATCATGCTCTTGGTCTGGCTCGTCAGGAATGAAACCGGGGCTATGTAGCATTTCCACCACAGCATATTCTCTTAAATAACAGATGCCTTCTTCCATATCAGCCCATTTCTTTTTCTCAGGCATCAGTTCATCTTTGAAGGGGTATCTTTCTTTTACAGCTAACAACATCCGCTTCCAGAGGGTAAAGGCCTGGTTCTGGCATGTACTAATACCTCTGTCAATGGCTGAGTCCCTAGCAATGCCACCCAGTTGGCGAGCTTCTCTACTGTCCAGCCACAC
>NW_011171692.1:0-597 GCF_000146605.3 Meleagris gallopavo
ACTGCTAGGCACTCCTCAACAGGACATTTTCTCCCATCTACACCCCGTTTTCTCCCCAAAGGACCCCTTTTCACACCAAAAATACCACACTTGCCCTCCAAGAGAAGTCAGTCTTTCCCACTATTGCCCACTTTTCTCCCACGTACTTGTCATTTTCTCCCAGAAATACCACATTTCACTTGGAAATTGGGCCTGTGCTTCCAAAAAGATGGTATTTTCTCCCAGGCATACCTGTTTTCTTCAAACTACCGCACGTTTTCTCCCAAAAAGACTAGATGACAAGACCAAATAGGACACTGGCAACCAAGAATAGGACATCTTCTCCCACAAATACCACTTGTCTCCCAAGGATAGGACATTTTCCCTAAATGCTATGGCAGTTCTGCTATGAAATATTCCTTTCCTTCCCTAAATGGGACATATGCACCCACAAAGACCACGACTCCGAGAAATTCCTCCCAGTTCCTCCCAATTACACTCCATTACATTCCTCATCATGACACTTACTCCCAGACTTTTGGGACTTTTACTGCGGAAAGACCATTTCGATCCAGAATATATGCCATTGGCCCTCACAAACACCGATTGCCTCACAAA
>NW_011171693.1:0-491 GCF_000146605.3 Meleagris gallopavo
CCCCTGAGCCTCCTCTTCTCCAGGCTGAACATTCCCACCTCCTTCAGCCTCTCCTCATATGGCCTGTGTTCCAGACCCCTCACCAGCTTTCTTGCCCTCCTTTGAGCACGGTCCAGGGCCTCAATGTCTTTCTGGCAGTGAGGGGCCCAAAACTGGACGCAGTACTCAAGGTGTGGCCTCACTAGTGCTGAGTACAGGGGAACAATCACCTCTCTGCTCCTGCTGGCAACACTGTTTCTGATGCAAGCCAGGATGCCATTGGCCTTCTTGGCCACCTGGGCACACTGTCGGCTCATGTGCAGCCGAGCATCAATCAATACCCCCAGGTCCATTTCCTCTACGCAGTCCTCCAGCCACACCGCCCCAAGCCTGTAGCGTCGCCTGGGGTTGTTGTAGCCGAAGTGTAGGACCCGGCATTTGGTCTTGTTGAACCTCATCCCACTGGCTTCAGCCCAGCTCTCCAGCCTGTCCAGATCCCTCTGTATGGCCTC
>NW_011171694.1:0-531 GCF_000146605.3 Meleagris gallopavo
CATCCCGTCCCTCTGCTGTGTCACTGCACCCCACAGCTTGGTGTCCTTAGGGTGCACTCAACCCCACTGTTGATGTCCCTGATGAAGGGGAAACCCAGATGCTTGTACAAAGTGGGCGTAGAAGCCCTTGGGAGCAGCCCTGCGGAGGACTCGGGGATCCTGGTGGACAAAGAGCTGGACATAAGCCAGTAGTGTGCACTTGCAGCCCAGAAGGCCAACTAGATCCTGGGCTGCATTCAAAGAGGAGCGACCAGCAGGGAGAGGGAGGTGATTGTCCCCTCGACTCGGCTCTGGTGTGCGGCCCCATGTGCAGCACTGCGTCCAGGCCTGGGGCTCCAGCACGGGAAGGATGTGGAGCTTCTGGAGCAGGTCCAGAGAAGGGCCATGAAGACGATCAGAGGGCTGGAGCACCTCTCTTAGAAAGAAATGTTGAGGGAACTGGGATTGTTTCTGTGGGAGAAGAGAAAGCTCTGGAGATAGCTCATGACAGCCTTCCAAGACTCGAAGGGAGCGCATAAGCAGGAGGGGGCA
>NW_011171695.1:0-516 GCF_000146605.3 Meleagris gallopavo
AAAAGGTCTAATTTTTCGAATTAGAATGGTACTTCTGACGGTAATGTGATATTGCTGATTTAAGTGATATTGGTGATTGTAAGGTAGAGGTCATCACACGGAAACGCGCACGGAAACGTACTGCCAGACTACAACAAGTGCAATGCACTTCGGACGCAGCATAGCGTGCGGGATTCTGCCACTGCACATAGCGACTAAAGTTCCAGTTTAAAGCCGCTGAGAGATCGGTGTAGCGCTACATCGCGAATGCCTCTTTCTAGCCCTGAGAGCGAAGGCGTGCTATTCCGAAGCCGAGAAGGTGCGAATTCAGCCTGCTGCACTACCTCCGAGCGGGGGTTTTTTCTCCGCCGTCCAGAAAGGATCGCTCCCCACTTTCTGTCACGCTCTCCCTGAGAGCACAACATCTGTCGCTCCTCCAGTTTCCAGGTGCCTTATTAGAGAGGCTTTCCCTTCCACTCTTTTCCTCTCTGAATGCACAAGTGTAGCAATGCAGAACCACACTAAGACCAATTGTCG
>NW_011171696.1:0-758 GCF_000146605.3 Meleagris gallopavo
GCGCACGCGCGAGGGGGGGCCGCGTGCTGCTGGGTTCTCGGAACGTAAGGAACGTGGATCCCAACTCCTGGAAACTACTGATCACGTATCAGTTCGGCCTCTCGCTGCAGCACTTCTTCCTGACGCTGTGCGAGTTAGGAGCAGCTCTCCCCCTTGCACCCGGAGTCGCAGCCCTGATTAAACACACCTGCTTTTATAACTGCTTTGTGGTCACAGAGTCTGATTCCACACATCAGCGTGCGCCGCTCCTCGGGGCAGTGTGTGCCAGGGCCCTCCTCGGGAAACATTTCTTCCTCCTATGGAAACCACCAGGCGCCCGGGCCGGCACTCTCGAAATAAACACGCGGTGCTGACAGACTCATTGCGGGCCGGGCGACGAATCCGCTGGTGGGACAGCGGTGCCGGTGGCCCCAGCGGGGCCCCATCTGTGTGCGTGGGGGGAGGAGAGAGGCAGCGGGCCTTTGGGGCCGGTCGGGGGGGCTTGGGGGCTGCAGACTGTCACTGAGACACGAGATGTCTCTGCAGAGCTGGAAGGTCAGGAGACTCAACAGATACGAAGGGCTCCCATCGTGCTCCTGAGCGCCCCTCCTCTCCTGGCTGCACGCTGGTGGCAGGTGGAGGCAGGAACAAAGGGCAGGAGCAAGGGCAGAGAACCTCTTGGCTTTTTCAATCTCCCTAGAAAAAAGAAAAAACAAAAACAAAAAATCTTTCACATATGCATGGGATCTGTTGAGTCCCAGCCTGAAGCACTGGTTGAG
>NW_011171697.1:0-497 GCF_000146605.3 Meleagris gallopavo
TGCACGCTCCCAAGAAGAATGGTGCATCGTTGGGCTCCTCTGGAGAGCTTGCAGCCTTGGAAGCAGCTGAGTTTTGTGCATCTTCAGGCACAGATGCAGGCAGTTACCTTGTTTGCTCTTTGCCAGGACATGCTTGCCTTCTTGAGCCCTTCTTTGTGGGAGGGGAACATGGGTGTAGAGGCTGCATCAGTGTCTGTGCAAGCCGTGGCCAGCACCTGGGCCATTCTTGCTGGTGTTCCCAGGCTGCTGGTGGGTGCATGGAGCTCTGGTACTGCCAGCTGCAATCCGACTGTCGGGCTTCTGGCTGCAGCACAGCCCAGGGACGCAGGGTAGCCTTGCTTGGGTCTGACATGCAGAGGCATAAAAATGGTGATGAGTCTTGCAGGACTGGCACCCGCTCTCAGCTCTTGGTGCCATCTCCTAGAGGTGTAAAGTTTCCCGGAGGACTTGGAGAAACTTCTGGAGTCAGCAGTGTCTAATGCCCATGGCATGCGCTC
>NW_011171698.1:0-624 GCF_000146605.3 Meleagris gallopavo
AAGGGGGAAGGGGACAAAATGACGACCGCTGGGACTGAGGGGCCAGTTGGAGGCTCCAAACAGAACTTGATGGGTGGGGACAGTGGAGTTCAAAGGCTTGGAGAGAGGTGGAGGGATGCTGCTTCTCTTAAGTGCCTGTATACTAATGCGCGTAGCATGGGGAATAAACAGGAAGAGCTGGAGTTCTGCGTGCGGTCGCGAGGTCATGATCTCATCGCGATCACAGAGATGTGGTGGGACAGCTCGCATGACTGGAATGTTGTCATGGAGGGCTATGTGCTTTTTAGGAAAGATCGGCTGGCTAGGCGGGGTGGTGGAGTTGCTCTTTATGTGAGAGAGCAGCTCGAATGTATTGAACTTCACTTGGGGGAGAGTGATGTAGCAGTGGAGAGCTTATGGGTGAGAATCAAGGGGCAGGCTGGTAAGGGTGACACTGTTGTGGGTGTGTACTACAGGCCCCTTGATCAGGATGAGGAGGCTGATGAGGCCTTCCAAAAGCAACTGGATGTAGCGTCACGTTCCCAGGCACTGGTGCTTATGGGGGACTTTCGAGTTATCCAGATATTTGCTGGACAACCAACATGGCCAGGCACGCACGGTCCAGACCGGTTCTTGCAGTGCGTT
>NW_011171699.1:0-359 GCF_000146605.3 Meleagris gallopavo
AAAACGTTCCAGTGTTACTGTCAGATCATGTGTAACACCCGGCGATGGTCTGCATGGGACTGATGGAACATTGGACGGATCTGCACCTCATGACCGTATGCCTCCGGTAACATCATCGAGCGCTGGCCCATAGAAGGATGTCAACTTTCACCCATCGTCACTCATCTTGTAAATTTACCAACGTGTGGCGATGAAATTGTATAAGCGTCACGGTGTATCGGATCTCTGTATTAGGGAAAGCTCACCCTTTTAGTCAACCTAATCATTGGTTCACGCCGTGAAGGGGTGGAATGTATGGGGCTGCTGAATCACGGCCTGAACCTTTGATTGATCACCTGAGGTGAGCAATGAGTCAGCCA
>NW_011171700.1:0-473 GCF_000146605.3 Meleagris gallopavo
CACAAAAATCGGAGGACAAGAGAATGTAATAGTGAAAACAGTGCAAGACCAGAGACAAGCAAGACACAGAACAAAGAGGATAGGCAGCCTTCTGGGCACCATGAAGCGCAATTCAGAGCTCTGGGGGAACCCTATTGTGCCGGGCTCTGGAATGGGTAAACGCTGGCGGGTGTGCATCGCCCTTACCTGCTGGGCAAACAATGACCAGTCAGCAAAGTGAGGTTCCGGGGCATGCCGGGAAATGCACATTCCACTTCCTTGCTGTTTCCACAGAGACCAACACATCTCTCCGGGCAGTTGTTACGGCACTTGGGAGCACCGCAGCTCTGCTGCCACCTGTTGGACACAATACAGTCATGAAGGCACTGCCCTGCATCCGGGCCTCTTGCACAAACCTGTGCTCCTTGCTCGGAGCACATGGCTGCACTCTGTGCACCATGTTGCTTACCACCAGAGAAGGCTCAGGTACCCAA
>NW_011171701.1:0-429 GCF_000146605.3 Meleagris gallopavo
TGGCTGTACTCTGGATGCACTCGCACAGCTCCATGTCTCCCTGCACTGAGGACTCCACATCTGGACGCAGCACTGCAGGTGAGGCCTGACCAGCGCAGAGCAGAGGGATGGGGATCTCCTCCCTTGGCCCGCTGACTGCGCATCTTTGGATGCAGCCCAGGATACGGTTGGCTTTCTGGGCTGGAAGGGCCCATTGACTGGCTTGTGTCCAGCGTCCCACCCGACCAGTACTCCCACGGCCTTATGGAGCAGGACTACGCTCAGTCCTTTCATCCCCTAGCATGGTTTGGTGGTGGGTGTTCCCTCATCCCAGCTACTGACCCTGCACTTGGATTTGTGCCCACGCTCAGCCTGTTGAGGTCTCTGTGGATGGCATCCCGTCCTCTGCTGTGTCACTGCACCCACAGCTTGGTGTCCTTAGGTGCACTC
>NW_011171702.1:0-753 GCF_000146605.3 Meleagris gallopavo
TCTTACACCTAGGGAGGAAGAATTGCATGCACCAATACAGGCTGGGGGATGAGCTGCTGGAGAGGAGCTCTGCAGAGAGGGACCTGGGCGTCCTGGTGGATGACAGGTTGGCCATGAGCCAGCAGTGTGCCCTCGTGGCCAAAAAGGCCAATGGCATTCTGGGGTGCATTAAGAAGAGCGTGTCCAGCAGGTCGAGGGAGGTGATCCTCCCCCTCTACTCTGCCCTGGTAAGGCCTCATCTGGAGTACTGTGTCCAGTTCTGGGCTCCCCAGTACAAAAAAGACAGGGATCTCTTGGAAAGAGTCCAGCGGAGGGCCAAAAAGATGGTGAAGGGCCTGGAGCATCTCCCCTATGAAGAAAGGCTGAGTGAACTGGGTCTGTTTAGCCTTGAGAAAAGAAGACTGAGAGGGGACCTGATCCAGGTTTATAAATATCTGAGGTGTGGCAGCCGTAGTGGTGAGGCCAGTCTCTTTTCAGTGGTACGTGGAGACAGGACGAGGGGAAACGGACATAAGCTGCAGCACAGGAAGTTTTGCACGAATGTGCCTAAGAACTTCTTCATGGTGAGGGTGACGGAGCACTGGAACAGGCTGCCCAGGGAGGTTGTGGAGTCTCCTTCTCTGGAGATATTCAAGTCTCGCCTGGACGCCTACCTGTGCGACCTGGTGTAGGGACCTGCTTTGGCAGGGGGGTTGGTCTCGATGATCTCTAGAGGTTCCCCTTCCAACCCCCCTTACAATTTCTGTGATTCTG
>NW_011171703.1:0-354 GCF_000146605.3 Meleagris gallopavo
GAGGAGAGGAGAGGAGAGGAGAGGAGAGGAGAGGAGAGGAGAGGAGAGAGAAAGAGCCAGTCAATGAGCTTGCACAATTTAGCAATGGCGACGAGGGAAAATCCAGGGGACAAATGCCACCTTTAGGGATTGTTTTGGAATGCATGGACTGAGTGGAAATTACTTCTGATGGACAAGAGTGAGCAATACGATACTATGAGCTCCGCCAGCCAGCACTTCTCAAGCCCTCACTGCCCACCCGTCTCCTCCCACACCTGTCTCAGCTTACCTACAAGATGCTGCACAAGAGGATGACAAAAACAAAGGTACTCAGTTGGTGCACAAGTGCAACAAGCGAGCTACTCAGGCAGAGCT
>NW_011171704.1:0-764 GCF_000146605.3 Meleagris gallopavo
AATAGCACTCCTTCGCTCTCACGCGTAGAAAGCGGCATTCGCGCTGAACCGCTCCGGAGACTTGGCCGTAGATGGCCGAGAATCGCGTTTCACCCCGAACTGCGGCTTTCAGCCGTCAGCAGCGGTCTCGTTTTTGTCGCTTGCCGAGAACGGGCCACTTCAGCCGGCTGCTTTTCTCCGACGAGTGAGCGGGCTCCCGTGCGCGCATCGGAAAGGAGCGGTTTGCACTTAGCTTGCCTACGTGCAGAATGCACTACGCCTACCTCTGAATACTATGTCTCTGCCTTTATTTCGAGCCAGAATTCATTCTAGTGAGGTTTTCCACTGCTAAACTTCTGCATTCAGAGAGGAAAAGAGTGGAAGGGAAAACACGCTCTAAAAAGGCATGTGCAAGTTTGAGGAGCGACAACCGTAGTGCTTTCAGGGAGAGCGTTTCTGACAGTGAGGAGTAATCATTTCAGGACAGTGCAGAAAAAACCCCAACTCGCAGGTAGTGCAGGAGGCTGAATTCGCACTTGTCGGCATCGGAATCGCACTCCTTTGCTCTCACGCGCAGAATGCGGCATTCGCGCTGAACCGCTCCGGAGACTTTGCCATCGCTGGCCGAGAAATCGCGTTTCTCCACGAACGCCGCTTTCAGCCGTCAGCAGCGGTCTCGTGTTTGTCGCTTGCCGAGAACGGGCCACTTCAGCCGGCTGTTTTTCTCCGACGAGTGAGCGGGTTCCTGTGCGCACATCGGAAAGGAGCGGTTTGCACTTAGCTTG
>NW_011171705.1:0-405 GCF_000146605.3 Meleagris gallopavo
ATGGAACGCAAAAACAGGAAGACAAGACAATGCAGAAGGGAACACAGAGGCAAAAAAAAGGAAAACGCTACAGCGAAAAGCCAGAGACAAGGAGAATGCAGAAAGAAAAGAACAGGCAGCCTTCCGGGCACCACTAAGTGCAATTCAGAGCTCTGGGAGCACCATGTTGTGCCATGCTATGGAATGGATAAACACTGGTGGCTGTGCATTGCCCTTACCTGTTGGGCAGACAATTACCAGCCAGCAAAGTGAGCTTCCGGGGCATTCCAGGAAATGCAGATTCCGGTTCCTTGCTGTTCCCATGAAAATCCTCACATCTCCATGCAGTCGTTACGGCACCCGGAAGCACCGCAGCTCTGCTGCCACCTGTTGGACACAACACAGGAAATGAAAGCACTGCCCTGC
>NW_011171706.1:0-784 GCF_000146605.3 Meleagris gallopavo
CCTTCTGTGGGCACCATGAAGCGCAATTCAGAGCTCTGGGGGAACCCTATTGTGCCGGGCTCTGGAATGGGTAAACGCTGGCGGGTGTGCATCGCCCTTACCTGCTGGGCGGACAATGACCAGTCAGCAAAGTGAGGTTCCGGGGCATGCCGGGAAACGCAGATTCCACTTCCTTGCTGTTTCCACAGAGACCCAACACATCTCTCCGTGCAGTTGTTACGGCACTTGGGAGCACCGCAGCTCTGCTGCCACCTGTTGGACACAATACAGTCATGAAGGCACTGCCCTGCATCCGGGCCTCTTGCACAAACCTGTGCTCCTTGCTCGGAGCACATGGCTGCACTCTGTGCACCATGTTGCTTACCACCAGAGAAGGCTCAGGTACCAAACACCATTTTGGCTTCCATCTTGTCTGAGAACTGCTCATTATGCACAGCCCTCATCTTTGGTTTGGTGAGGTGGGGACTGCCATTGCTTCCTCAGTCCCACAGACCCCTTCCCATCCCACACTGCCATGGGAGATCAGGTTCTGGACCACCTGAGGACCCAAACATCCAGGAGTCCTTGGGTCCTGACGAGATGAGTCCCAGAGTTCCGAGGGAATTCACCGCTGCAGTCACCGAGCCACTCTCCATGGTATTTCAGAAGTCGAGGCAGTCAGGTCAAGTCCCTGGTGAGGAGAAAAAGGTGACAGCACACCTCTTAGGAAGGATACAAAGTGTGACGCGGGGAACTACCAGCATGTCAGTCTCACCTCTGTGCTGGTCACGGATCATGGAGCAGA
>NW_011171707.1:0-673 GCF_000146605.3 Meleagris gallopavo
GAGACAGCCAGCAGAAATGCTTTTCTGTGAAGTGATGGAACAGACGGCCTCCAGAGGGCCTCCCAGCTTCAGGACTCTCCAATTCCATGTGGTGCTCTGCACTTCCCAGACATGAGCAAGAACAACCGCTGTCCTCCCAGGCATAGGGCCCTGGCCATCATGAAGCAGCTGCTATCAGGATTTTCTACAACAGACAAACAGGACTTAATTTGGAACAGTCAGCAGTGTTTACTCTAGTGAAGAAAGAGGACATAGCTATGAAGTAGCAGTTTATTTAAATGGACGTGCTCAGAAGGGCAAATAGCAGTGTACTTAGAGGACATATTTGGAAGGATAATAGTAGCAGTGCTCTTAAATGGATGTATTGGAAGGGTAAGAAAGAGCAGAAGTGCAACACCACTCTCACTTTCGTCAAACGCTGCTGCAGTGCTGAAGAAAACTTAGTGACTTGAGCTCTGATCATTGCAAACTGGAGCATCTGTTGGCTGTTACACGTATGAAGCACCGCTATAAGTGAGCTCGCTTGCAGGCAAGGCGTTAAATAAAAGAACAGCTTACTACTTAAGATCTCTACCATAACATTGGACTTACTCATTTAAGTTAGAAAGCCATCAGATTGGTCAGGCAAGACTTTCCCTTTGTGAAGCTGTTCTGGCTGTCTCGGATCACCCAC
>NW_011171708.1:0-613 GCF_000146605.3 Meleagris gallopavo
TTTGTCACGGAGTTAACGAGATCAATCTACACCCGTGACAGGGGGGCGGTAGGCCCCTGCCCTCCAGTTAAACCTCCAGTGCATTACATGATGTTATGATGTGGAATACTGGTAAACAAAAACTATGAAACCATGACATTCCACCCCTTATTCTACATCACTACATCATGCTTAATTTAAATACATATATAAGCGAAAAAGATGATTAAAATGCATTACACACACGTCTATATACATATACATAGAATTATCGACTGCACTCCTCCAGCATCAAGTTTCCTTGTGGTACACATTGAACATCCCCGTTTTTTTGCATTACCCACCAAGTGGTCCCAGGTCCCTGGGCAAAAACAGTACCACGGAGTGGGTTGCCCTTTCCAGAAGCTGGAAGAACCCAAACTGCTTTTCCCAACATGTTCTTTACATGTACAACAGGGACTTTATCTCCGTCTACAGTAAGTAGGGAGCTGGATTGGGTAGGACCATCACGATTGATAGATCCTCTGGTATTGACTAACCAGGTGGCTTCTGCCAATGCTTCTCCCAGTGTTTAAATGTACCGCCTCCCATTGCTTTCAGCATAGTTTTTTAACCAACCCATTGTATCGTTCAA
>NW_011171709.1:0-401 GCF_000146605.3 Meleagris gallopavo
CTGCTTTGCTCCAAGCTCAGACCTGCCAACACGGCAGAGTTCAAGGCTTTTCCACTTGGGCCGGAGGAATCCCAGGCATCCGTACAGACTGGTAGGAGCAGTCCTTGAGAGCAGCCCTGCAGAGAAGGACCTGGGGCTCTCGATGGATGAAAAGCTGAACGTGAGCCAGCAGTGCGCTCCTGCAGCTGGGAAAGCAAATGGGATCCTGGGCAGGAGGGGTGGCCAGCAGGGACAGGGAGGTGATCGCCCCCCTCCGCTCTGCTTTGTGAGGCCCCATCCGCAGCACTGCGTCCAGGGCTGGAGCCCCCAGCACAAGAAAGACAAGGAGCTGTTGGAGAGGGTCCAGAGGAGCCACAAAGATGATCAGGGGGCTGCAGCACCTCTCCTACGAAGGCAGGCTG
>NW_011171710.1:0-404 GCF_000146605.3 Meleagris gallopavo
CTGAATCGTTACAGCTTATGCAGAGGTTGTGAATGTGCTCTCAAATGTTTCCTTTAGTGATAAAGTGTGCTCTGGCACTGTGATGGTCCTATCTCTGATCTGGAGCACTGCATCTCTTGCAAGCCTTGAGTGCCTGTTTCCATGAACCTTCCTTTCTTTCACTCTTCAGAATAAGTGCAGGGTGCTTTTGGGGTAATCATCCAGGAGGCTGTCAGAAAGCCAGCTGTGACACGAAGGGATGCAATGGGAATGGGCTGTCATTGCCACCAAGCAGAAGTGAGCTGCTTATGTCACGAAAGATATAATCTTGATTATTAGTTATGAGCAGTTGCAGTTGCAATAGGCGACCTCAGTAACTATTTGTTCTGGAGCTCAGGGAAGAGTCATGAGAAGTGAAGTGGTAG
>NW_011171711.1:0-534 GCF_000146605.3 Meleagris gallopavo
CTGCACCACCTGAAAGAATTAAAAAGCTAGGAGGTTGCTGACCGCCAGGCAGAAATTAGTACAGGATCAGGCACTGGCAGCTGCTTCCAGTACGGATCAAGCCTACAGAAATAAGATTAAATACAGACCAGCTGACTCTGCACTCCCATCCCCAAACAACTCCAATCTGTCGTTGATGGCAACAGTGCTGACGCCAGACAAAGACACCAGTGCCAGAGTAAACAGAAGGATTACTTAAATCTATATAGAACTGCATCCATATATACACACAGGCATATATGGCACAGCCGGAGCAGATCGAACACAGCAATACACAAAATTAGGAGTGCTTCTTTAAAAAGCAAACCAAAACAATGAGCAAACTCACAAAACACTGGTGGTTTCACTACCAGCTTTGCGTGCGTCCTGAATAGAAAGTAGGCACACGCACTGGGAAGACAGTATTTTGTGATGTATAGAGTGCTCGACAGCTCAATAAAACTGAGTGTCTGGTGCTTCCAGGGCAACAAAAAGGAGTAGCCTGTATGAGTCTTT
>NW_011171712.1:0-587 GCF_000146605.3 Meleagris gallopavo
TTCTACTGGAGGGCAAGTGTGGTATTTTTGGTGTGAAAAGGGGTCCTTTGGGGAGAAAACGGGGTGTAGATGGGAGCAAATGTCCTCTTGAGGAGTGCCTAGCAGTATTTTTGAGAGAAAAGGGAAGGTACTTGTCAGAAAAGTGCTCTTTCTGGGAGAGAGTAGCATAGTTGGTTGGAAAATGCCACCCATTTGTGAGAAAGCTGCTTTGTTTCCGGGAGAAAATAGCATTCTTTGGGGAGAAGATGTCCTCTTTTGGATGGAAAAGTAGTACTTGTGGGAGAAGCTGTCCAACGTTTGGGCCCAAGGTAACATTACTGGGAGGTAATGTCATTGTATTGGAGAAGGGAGATATTTCTGGGAGAGAATGCGTTCTTTTTGGAAGCCAACGGTGTACTTTGGGGGAAGAAGTGGCTGTTTTGGGAGAAAGTGTCCTAGTTTGGGGAGAAACTGACATACTGCGGGGTGTGGTGTAGTAGATTAGGGGGAATTGGGAGGTATTCCTAAGAGAACTGTCATTTCTGGGAGAAAAGGTCTTATGTGGCGGGGAAAAGGTGAGGAATGTGTGAGAAAGCTGGTGTTCTGGG
>NW_011171713.1:0-520 GCF_000146605.3 Meleagris gallopavo
AAGGGGTCTGTGGGACTGAGGAAGCAATGGCAGTCCCCACCTCACCAAAAGACAAAGACAAAGAATGAGGGCTGTGCATAATGAGCAGTTCTCAGACAAGATGGAAGCAAAAACGGTAGTTGGGTACCTGAGCCTTCTCTGGTGGTAAGCAACATCGTGCACAGAGTGCAGCCATGTGCTCCGAGCAAGGAGCACAGGTTTGTGCAAGAGGCCCGGATGCAGGGCAGTGCCTTTATGACTGTATTGTGTCCAACAGGTGGCAGCAGAGCTGCGGTGCTCCCAAGTGCCATAACAAGTGCACGGAGAGATGTGTTGGTCTCTGTGGAAACAGCAAGGAAGTGGAATGTGCATTTCCCGGCATGCCCCGGAACCTCACTTTGCTGACTGGTCATTGTCTGCCCAGCAGGTAAGGGCGATGCACACCCGCCAGCGTTTACCCATTCCAGAGCCCGGCACAATAGGGTTCCCCCAGAGCTCTGAATTGCGCTTCATGGTGCCCAGAAGGCTGCCTATCCTCTTT
>NW_011171714.1:0-395 GCF_000146605.3 Meleagris gallopavo
GTGCTGTGCATCAGTACCAGGGGCACGTTCTGCAGGTGACGTGAAGATGGAAGAGAAAGGAGGGGAGGGAGTACAGGATGTGTGGGGTGTGAGCAGGCTGCGACCTCACTGCAGGAGCTTTGCTTTTAGCCACTGACACGGTAAGTCTCTCACTCTAGGTAATGCAAACACTTCCCCAAGAGGGAACACCAAATCTGGCACATCCCAGTTGCAGATCAGGCTGCATACACCCTGTGTTTCTTTATCATGGAATAAGAGCTGTTCCAGCTGAGGGCTTCCCTGCTGCAGCATCAGAGCGCAGCCCTGAGGGCACATCTAGAGGGAACCCTAAAGTGCAATTACCTCTCAGGCACGTGTCCATTTATTCTCTGCAGTGCACAGAGGCTGAGAGCAAC
>NW_011171715.1:0-888 GCF_000146605.3 Meleagris gallopavo
TTGTGATTTGGGATTATAAGCAGTGTATTGTGAATAGAAATGTAGCTCAGAAAAACAGATATAGCCATCAAGCCTAGTTAATATTAATGAGCTATACATACAGGTGGCTAGACTGTTTTCCATTGTTTGGAAAAGAATGCCTTATCCAGAATGGCTATAATTGTTTTGAGTGTCATCCGTCTCCCCAAGTTTTTCACTATCTTCATTAGCACAAGCATTTGTAAGAATGGTTCTGTATTCTTTCTTGGGAAATTAAGAGATACTCTGAGTCAAGGAAGGGACATGAAGTAGAACTGATTCAATTGAGGTGCCCATTTTCTGTTTGTAGCTGTAACAGTGCTCTGCAGTTTACAGTCTTGTTTAAAATAATATTGCATTTGAAGTGCTATACTATGAAGTATCACCTGATTTGCGGACACTTACTTACAATCATTTTATAAGATAGACTTGTCAATGTATTAAAGCAGACTTTTGATTTATACAGTTGCATTTTTTTAAATGTATTCTGCTTTTGTTAATTATTCCTAAATACTTCCGTGGCAGTATTTATGTTCAAAGTGTGTGATGTTTTAAAAATTGTAGAAATGTAGTTTCATTTGTAGAGGTTTATTTTAGATGTATTTTGTTATTGCCAGTAAACTACTACTAGTAATAAAGTTTGACGTATTTTCCTTTAGAGCTTTTATATGGCAATTGGGATTTAATTATCTTCAAGTAAGCTGTATGTAGTTATTAAACACTTTAGAACTTTAACACACGTTATGCAGCACCTTGTGCCTGACGGATACTGGAAGAGTGAATGAACCAGAAATAGTAATGCATTGCTTTGAGAACGAGAGTGAGTCAAGATTTGTAAGCAATTCAGTGATTCTTGATACAAAAGCTGAT
>NW_011171716.1:0-602 GCF_000146605.3 Meleagris gallopavo
AGGAGGCCGTGCGGGGCCGCAGCCCGCGCCTGCTGCGCGGTCGTCCGGTACGGCGGTGCGGGCCGGTGCTGAAGGGCGAGAAGGGCCCCGTAGTAAAAACGCGAGGAAAGGGCTTCGCAGGGACTAAGGATGGGGGGAGAGGGAGGAGCTAGAGACAGCTTGTAGGAGCAAGAATGACAGAAAAATAAGGGATGGCAGACTCCGGGTCTGGGATAAGGAGGGGCTGAAGGCCGCAAACAGAAGGGTTGGAGAACAGCCCGAGGACGCCTGGCAGCGAGGCGATTCGATGTCCGCAGGGCGAGCTGAAACGGGGCTGGGGGGGCGTGCCCCTCCCGCAGGGTCAGAAGTGAACAGGGAGAAAGACTGCGAGCCTCCGCGGGGAAGATGAGGATTCTGCATCCCACGGCCACCAGGAGGAGACCCTCACCGCTCACTGCGCACTGTGCACGAGCGGTAGATGCAGTCTACCTTGATTTTAGAAAGGCCTTTGATACTGTCTCCCACGACATCCTTATAACAAAGCTGAGGAATTGTGGGATAGACGAGTGGACAGTGAGGTGGGTTGAGAACTGGCTGACTGGCAGAGCGCAGAGGGTCGTCGT
>NW_011171716.1:622-1167 GCF_000146605.3 Meleagris gallopavo
AGCCCGCGCCTGCTGCGCGGTCGTCCGCTACGGCGGTGCGGGCCGGTGCTGAAGGGCGAGAAGGGCCGCGTAGTAAAAACGCGAGGAAAGGGCTTCGCAGGGACTAAGGCTGGGGGGAGAGGGAGGAGTTAGAGACAGCTTGTAGGAGCGAGAATGACAGAAAAATAAGGGATGGCAGACTCCGGGTGTGGGATAAGGAGGGGCAATTCAGAGCTCTGGGGGAACCCTATTGTGCCGGGCTCTGGAATGGGTAAACGCTGGCGGGTGTGCATCGCCCTTACCTGCTGGGCAGACAATGACCAGTCAGCAAAGTGAGGTTCCGGGGCATGCCGGGAAATGCACATTCCACTTCCTTGCTGTTTCCACAGAGACCAACACATCTCTCCGTGCAGTTGTTACGGCACTTGGGAGCACCGCAGCTCTGCTGCCACCTGTTGGACACAATACAGTCATGAAGGCACTGCCCTGCATCCGTGCCTCTTGCACAAACCTGTGCTCCTTGCTCGGAGCACATGGCTGCACTCTGTGCACCATGTTGCTTACCA
>NW_011171717.1:0-572 GCF_000146605.3 Meleagris gallopavo
CAAGTGCACACTACTGGCTTATGTCCAGCTCTTTGTCCACCAGGATCCCCGAGTCCTCCGCAGGGCTGCTCCCAAGGGCTTCTACGCCCAGTTTGTACAAGCATCCGGGTTTCCCCTTCATCAGGGACATCAACAGTGGGGTTGAGTGCACCCTAAGGACACCAAGCTGTGGGGTGCAGTGACACAGAAGAGGGATGGGATGCCATCCACAGATACCTCAACAGGCTGAGCAGTGGCCACAAATCCAAGTGCAGGGTCAGTAGCTGGGATGAGGGAACAGCCACCACCAAAACACGCTAGGGGATGAAAGGACTGAGCGTAGTCCTGCTCCATAAGGCCTGGGAGTACTGGTGGGTGGGAGCTGGACACAAGCCAGCAGTGGGCCCTTCCAGCCCAGAAAGCCAACCGTATCCTGGGCTGCATCCAAAGATGCGCAGTCAGCGGGCGAAGGGAGGAGATCCCCATCCCTCTGCTCTGCGCTGGGGAGGCCTCAGCTGCAGTGCTGCGTCCAGATGTGGAGTCCTCAGTGCAGGGGAGACATGGAGCTGTGCGAGTGCATCCAGAGTACAGCC
>NW_011171718.1:0-499 GCF_000146605.3 Meleagris gallopavo
AAAGATGAGGGCTGTGCATAATGAGCAGTTCTCAGACAAGATGGAAGCAAAAATGGTGTTGGGTACCTGAGCCTTCTCTGGTGGTAAGCAACATGGTGCACAGAGTGCAGCCATGTGCTCCGAGCAAGGAGCACAGGTTTGTGAAAGAGGCCCGGATGCAGGGCAGTGCCTTCATGACTGTATTGTGTCCAACAGGTGGCAGCAGAGCTGCGGTGCTCCCAAGTGCCATAACAAGTGCCCGGAGAGATGTGTTGGTCTCGGTGGAAACAGCAAGGAAGTGGAATGTGCATTTCCCGGAATGCCCCGGAACCTCACTTTGCTGACTGGTCATTGTCTGCCCAGCAGGTAAGGGCGATGGACACCCGCCAGCGTTTACCCATTCCCAGACCCCCGGCACCAATAGGGTTCCCCCAGAGCTCTGAATTGCGCTTCATGGTGCCCAGAAGGCTGCCTATCCTCTTTGTTCTGTGTCTTTCTGTCTCTGGTCTTGCACTGTTTT
>NW_011171719.1:0-406 GCF_000146605.3 Meleagris gallopavo
GCCCAGCTGCGCCGCGTCCTGCAGCCCGTTCAGCTTGTTGTCAGCCAGGTACAGCTCCCGCAGCGTCACGTTCATCTTCAGCGCCGTGGCTGAGGGCAGCAAGGGGGGGTTTCACCCAAAGTGGCGCTGGGGGGCGGGGGGGCGTGGTAGTGAAGTGGGGCCGAGTCGTACGAGATTGGGGTGGGAAAAGGGGGAAAAAAGGGGTCTCTGTGCCCCCACGCGGTGGATTGGGGGGGATTTGGGGGCTCTGGGGAAGAATTTTGGGGAGATTTGGGATGAGAGTTTTGTGGGGCCGTGGGTAAGAATTCGGGGGGGGCTTTGAAGTGGGGCTGGGTCTTTGTGCAGGGTTTGGGGCGAGAGCTTTGGGAGGATTTGGGGCAGGATTTCGGCCTGGATTTTGGGGAGG
>NW_011171720.1:0-641 GCF_000146605.3 Meleagris gallopavo
GGTTTCCCTCTGGAGTTCCCTCCATCAGTTAATTACTGATGCTCCTTGTTCCTGCCTCTGGAGTCTTGGGTTCGTTACAGAGTGCCAGATTAAGAGAACCATTTGTTTGAGCTACCATGGTTTTGTTTTTGCTTTAATTAAAATACATTTAAAAAATGGAATGCACCTCTCACCTTTCCTTTCTTTTTTGAGAAGCATTAGTGCTTTCCTCTCCTTTGTGCGGTTACACTGATAGGCTTTTCTAATGAAAAATTAGCAAAAACACAAACTTGATAAAGCATCAGTCAACTATTTCTATCAATTACTGTGAAAACGCATTTGAGAAGAAATATCCATTCTTTATAGATAGTTGCTCTAGCTGTTTAAGAAAGGGATGAGTTTTTAATTCATTGTGGGGAAAGGGAAACTAAGAATGACGGAGTAGTTGGAGAACATCTGTGTTTCTTCCTAACTCCCTGCCTGTCTTTTAGTTCTTTTAATACCTGTCTCTGGAATTTGACAGAAGTTTTACCTTTCTTTTTTGCACAAGTATCAAGTTATCACGGGGAGTTGGCTTTGCCAAGAAAAACAGGATGTACTGAACTACCCTTTATTCTGTGATATGCGTTAAAATCTGTGGTGGAGTAGTGCTAGCTGCTTCT
>NW_011171721.1:0-673 GCF_000146605.3 Meleagris gallopavo
TGTGCACCATGTTGCTTACCACCAGAGAAGGCTCAGGTACCCAACACCATTTTGGCTTCCATCTTGTCTGATAACTGCTCATGATGCACAGCCCTCATCTTTGCTTTGCTTTGGTGAGGTGGGGACTGCCATTGCTTCCTCAGTCCCACACACCCCTTCCCATCCCACACTGCCATGGGAGATCAGGTTCTGGACCACCTGAGGACCCAAACATCCAGGAGTCTTTGGGTCCTGATGAGATGAGTCCCAGAGTTCCGAGGGAATTCACCGCTGCAGTCACCGAGCCACTCTCCATGGTATTTCACAAGTCGAGGCAGTCAGGTCAAGTCCCTGGTGAGGAGAAAAAAGGTGACAGCACACCTCTTAGGAAGGATAGGAAGTGTGACGCGGGCAACTACCAGCATGTCAGTCTCACCTCTGTGCTGGTCACGGATCATGGAGCAGATCATCCTGCAAGTGACTCTCAAGCACACATTCCAGTGCGTCACCACCCTGTGCGTGAAAAGCTGCCTCCTAATAACCAACCTAAACCTCCCCTGTCTCACTTGAAAACCATTTCCCCTTGTCCTATCGCTATCCACCCTCCTAAACAGCCGTTGCCCCCTCCTGCTTATGCGCTCCCTTCGAGTCTTGGAAGCTGTCATGAGCTATCTCCAGAGCTTTCTCTTCTCCC
>NW_011171722.1:0-425 GCF_000146605.3 Meleagris gallopavo
AAACCAAGATTCCAGCCATCTTGCAATTGAAATGTCTGTTCCTGAATTCTCTACGAGTTCATTGGCCAGAGTAGTGAGTCCTTGCAGTGCTCTAGTTGTGGTGCCATCTGGGGCTGTGTTGTTGGGACTAAGGGTGCAACACTGACTGCCTGGCATCACACATACTCCTCTCTTTTCAACCAATATCATATCTAATGCTATCCTGTATTTCCATGCCGTGCTACTAGTGATGTCTAATTGTTCTGCAATCCTTTTTATAGCATTTCTCGTATAATTTATGAACCTCTGCTGATTGTAGAAAATATAATAGATCCAATCTATATTTTTACTAATAGTTACCCACCAAAATAATGAAGACTAAAACCCTGCTGCAAGTTGGCTCCTTGCTTTATGTTTGTCAGGGACACCCGTGGGTACCCCAATAG
>NW_011171723.1:0-455 GCF_000146605.3 Meleagris gallopavo
CACCTAGCAGCCCTTCAGTGCACTTGCCATCCCCCAAAAAGACAAGATCACAGCCCTGAAAGAAAAAAAGAAACCACTTACCCCATTCCAAGGACCAATACTCCCCCACACTCTCAAGTGAAGGAAGCAGCTTCCAGGTCCAAATACCTACCAGCCCTTAAGTACGCTCAGGGTTCCCTGCTAAAAAACAGAGAGACCAGCTCCACAATGGAGGAGAAAAAAAAAAGGAAAAAAATCACTCACTCCATCACCAAAGAACAAGGCATACTCCAAAGGAAGCACTCCCCAGGTTCACAAGCAGCCCCTACTCTTCCCAGCCCTTAAATGGGATCAGGGAGGGGTGAAGCCTGGCTCTGCCCCACTCCACAGCCAAACTGCCCCCAGCTGTGCTCGCAGGGCTGCCACCCCGCCCCAGGTGTTGCCACAAAACAGGAGGGCAAGGGAATGCCAGGCAA
>NW_011171724.1:0-540 GCF_000146605.3 Meleagris gallopavo
TAATGCACTCCTCTTGCTTAGCTTGCTCAACTTGGGGATTAAGGATCGTCTTGAAAAGCCACGTTCTGATCAAGCAGATCACTAGCACAGCCAACCTCTATCTGTCCACCAGGGACGCTGGCTGTTCTCAGCCTCGTCCTGATTTGCAGGAGAACTGTCTTTGCCCTCCCTCATTCTCACTGCCTACAAAACAGCTGCCATACACCCCGTGGTATGTACGAAGGATCATCAACACAGAGGATAACGTGGGATGGATAAGGGAGGTATTACACACAGAACACACCCCAAAAAGACTCCCCTTTGCTTCCCTGCACCATCAAATGTAACATCCGTACCTGGCTTTGGCACTGAGTTGACGAGAGCCTCGGGAACTTGGTTAGTAATCAGTTCCACACACTCGCCAGGGAAAAATCCAACCTGTAACAAGAACAGAAAGAGAGGCCAACTATTGCATGCAGCATTTCCCAGGTCTGAACTGTTAAACCAAAAGCAACACAACATTTTCCTGGATCGTGCTTGCCTGATAGTCTTGCTCTGTAA
>NW_011171725.1:0-589 GCF_000146605.3 Meleagris gallopavo
AAGGTGAGGAATGTGTGAGAAAGCTGGTGTTTCTGGGAGTAAATGCCATCTTTTGGGGGCTAGAAATGGTCTTTCTGGTGGGATATGCCACATCTTTGTGAGGCAATCGGTGTTTGTGAGGGCCAATGGCATATATTCTGGATCGAAATGGTCTTTCCGCAGTAAAATGCCAAAAGTCTGGGAGTAAGTGTCATCATGAGGAATGTAATGGAGTGTAATTGGGAGGAATTTCTCGGAGTCGTGGTCTTTGTGGGTGCATATGTCCCATTTAGGGAAGGAAAGGAGTATTTCTTAGCAGAACTGCCATAGCATTTAGGGAAAATGTCCTATCCTTGGGAGACAAGTGGTATTAGTGGGAGAAGATGTCCTATTCTTGGTTGCAAGTGTCCAATTTGGTCTTGTCATCTAGTCTTTTTGGGAGAAAACGTGCGGTAGTTTGAAGAAAACAGGTATGCCTGGGAGAAAATATCATCTTTTTGGTAAGCACAGGCCCAATTTCCAAGTGAAATGTGGTATTTCTGGGAGAAAATGACAGGTACGTGGGAGAAAAGTGGACAATTGTGGGAAAGACTGACTTCTCTTGGAGGGC
>NW_011171726.1:0-493 GCF_000146605.3 Meleagris gallopavo
GAAAAAGGGCCTCAGAGCTGGGGCACTGCTGCAGCCATCTCCCAAGAGGCCCAGGGAAGAGGTCAAGGGAAGACGTTGCCTTGTGCTTACCGAGAACTTGTCGTACAGCTGGTGGGTGAGCAGAGGGTTCGGGAGCTCCCTGAAGTACATCTTGCAGAGGGAGCTCACGCTGTGAATGTCACGGACGGTCAGCTCAGGAATCTGCTCAGAGTCAAATTCACACCTGGAGAGGAGGACACAAAATGGTTGAGAAAGAGGAAAGCAAGTAAAAGCCAGCCCACCTGCAGTCCAGCTGTGTCAGTCGCAGCACTCTTACCGGAGGCTCTGGACGTTGGACGCGACGCCGGACAGGCGGTATATCCCCTGCACCACGCCATGCTGCTCAAGGAACTCGGCGCAGCTCTGGAGGACCTGGGGACTAAAGAACACGTGCCAGCGCTTAGTGGAGCTCCTGAGTCAAGTCCTGCTTCAGCCTGTGCTCCCGTCACGTCCC
>NW_011171727.1:0-583 GCF_000146605.3 Meleagris gallopavo
GGAAGGGCCAGATCCCATGACTTCCGTAATGTATAGGGATAGGTGCCTGGAATTGGAGCATTAACACTTTAACTCCCAGTACACTACATGATGTTTTGATGCGGAATACTGAGAACCAAAAAAAAACATAAAACCATGACATTCCACCCCTTATTCTACATCACTACATCATGCTTTATATATATACACGATATACATACACGAATAAACAAAAAATGATTAAAATGCATTACACACACGTCTATATACATATACATAGAATTATCAACTGCACTCCCCCAGCATCAAGTTTCCTTGTGGTTCACATTCAACATCCCCGATTTTTTGCATTACCTACCAAGTGGACCCAGGTCTCTGGGCAAAAACTACCACGGAGAGGTTTGCCCTTTCCAGAAACTGGAAGAACCCAGACTGCCTTTCCCAACATGTTCTTTACATGTACAACAGGGACTTTATCTCCCTCTACAGTATGTAGGGAGCTGGACTGGGTTGGACCATCACGATTGATAGATCCTCTGGTATTGACTAACCAGGTGGCTTCTGCCAAAATGCTTCTCCCAGTGCTTAAATGTACCGCCTCCCA
>NW_011171728.1:0-492 GCF_000146605.3 Meleagris gallopavo
ACCAGCGCAGAGCAGAGGGATGGGGATCTCCTCCCTTGGCCCGCTGACTGCGCATCTTTGGATGCAGCCCAGGATACGGTTGGCTTTCTGGGCTGGAAGGGCCCATTGCTGGCTTGTGTCCAGCTCCCAGCCACCAGTACTCCCCAGGCCTTATGGAGCAGGACTACGCTCAGTCCTTTCATCCCCTAGCATGTTTTGGTGGTGGGTGTTCCCTCATCCCAGCTACTGACCCTGCACTTGGATTTGTGGCCACTGCTCAGCCTGTTGAGGTCTCTGTGGATGGCATCCCGTCCCTCTGCTGTGTCACTGCACCCCACAGCTTGGTGTCCTTAGGGTGCACTCAACCCCACTGTTGTTGTCCCTGATGAAGGGGAAACCCAGATGCTTGTACAACGTGGGCGTAGAAGCCCTTGGGAGCAGCCCTGCGGAGGACTCGGGGATCCTGGTGGACAAAGAGCTGGACATAAGCCAGTAGTGTGCACTTGCAGCCCA
>NW_011171729.1:0-477 GCF_000146605.3 Meleagris gallopavo
CAGATGTGTAACCAAAAGACTTGCCTACACAGGAGACATAATAGCACCAACTGTGCAAGGTATGTAATAACACTGAATAGATTTCATCACCTCACTACTGTCTTAAACTTCTAGCAAACGAAGCAGAGAGCTGGACACTTCTCAAGACTCTCGTTAAGCACTGGCATAACCAGTATGATCTCTTGGCTGATATTCATGCACATCGGTGATGCTGACTGATGCTTGCATACTTCCAAAGAGCAACCACTGCAAGCACAAACCACATTAACTTGAAAATAAGTGAGTTCAGACTGTCTGTATGATTGTGGGTTAATTTTCCAGGGAAATCTTCCACCATCATCAGTTCAGGCTTTACGTTAACAAAAAAAGTACATGAAAATAATTTTTCTAATAATTCTACATTACCAGTTCCAATAATACAAGCTCAACTATAAACAGAGGAGAGATTAAGGAGGTAGCGAGGCAGCAGAGAACTAC
>NW_011171730.1:0-355 GCF_000146605.3 Meleagris gallopavo
CAACAATCTGAGGTAAAACAAAGTAATTTCCTAAATATGGTATCAACAGAATTTTTATAAGGAGAGAGAATGTGAAATTGATGGTGGATCGGCCTTACCACAACGCTGAGATGAGAAGCGCAGGCAGAGAAGCGCAAGCGAAAGCAGTGCAGGCAAAGAAGAGAGCATCAGGTGACCTGGCCGGGAGTTAGATTTCCTGCTGACCGCAAAGCCCCCTGGGGAAACGTAGCTCTTCTTCTCCTCTGGACAGGCACCTGGAACTTGAGAATCAGCAGTCAAACCCCCAGTGCATTGCATGATGTTATGATGTGGAATACTGATAATGAAAAATCATGAAACCATGACAGGGTGCAGC
>NW_011171731.1:0-482 GCF_000146605.3 Meleagris gallopavo
GCTGCAGGAAACCCTTTGTGCTAATCCTTACTCCTAGATGCAGAATGTGGCAGATGGAAAATGCTCCAACTGCTTCAGGTGTTCATTTCCTTGAAATTGGGAATAGTTTTGGACTGAGAGTTTGTAAGCAGAAGGGAGCTCTTGGAGGTGTCAAAGATTGTTTCTGCACCATTTAGTTCTATCTGTCTGATGCACACAGGAGCTGAGAGCTGCACTGCTTGAGCTGGTGGCACTTGGTTAAGTGAACTGGGAGGAGCAAGTTTCAGAACTTAGTCAGAATGCAGTAAAAAAGGGATAGTGTCACAGGCATTAAGATTCTGGCTTGCTATTTCTGCACTGAATTTGCTTTAATTTGATGTGGCTGTGATCTGAAAAGCGCTTGAAATGCAGCCACTGAGGCATTGTTGTGTAATTGACTTTCACACGTTGTAGATCCTAAAATATCCTGGAATGTAAAACTCAGCACTGGTTGAAGTCTACTG
>NW_011171732.1:0-456 GCF_000146605.3 Meleagris gallopavo
TGTAACTCCTTTCTCTCCCTGAGAAACATAAGATCTGTGCCTCTCTTCCAGTGTTAGAAAAGACCCGAGGCACAGTGGAAAGGAGTCAGATAGTGTTTCTTCTGCTGCATGTTTTATTCCTCACAAAGTGAAAACAGTCACGTCTTGGAGGTTTGAGAATAATTCTCTGAATTTAGTGACAACAGCTTCTGTTAAAGCCTTCATTCTTACTTTCACAGTTTGAATTTTAACTTCTGCCTGAGTGCCTTCTGGACTCTCATCTTCAGCACTGCTGCCAGTGCCCCAGGCAGATGCAGAAGGAGCCTGCAGAGTTGTGCTGTAGTTTTCTCCCCAGGAGTTGGTTGATTTTCCAAAGTAGTCACACGTTCACTTTCCAATTCAGTCTCACCTTCGATGCCTACTGCAAAGAACAAAAAGTAGTGGAAAACAGATGATGAGGTAGCTTAATATGGAGAC
>NW_011171733.1:0-612 GCF_000146605.3 Meleagris gallopavo
TGCTGCCATTCAGCGAGACCTGGACAGGCTGGAGAGCTGGGCAGTAAGAAACCGGATGAGGTTCAACACAAGCAAGTGTAGGGTCTTACACCTAGGGAGGAATAATTGCATGCACCAATACAGGCTGGGGGATGAGCTGCTGGAGAGGAGCTCTGCAGAGAGGGACCTGGGCGTCCTGGTGGACGACAGGTTGGCCATGAGCCAGCAGTGTGCCCTCGTGGCCAAGAAGGCCAATGGCATTCTGGGGTGCATTAAGAAGAGCGTGTCCAGCAGGTGGAGGGAGGTGATCCTCCCCCTCTACTCTGCCCTGGTAAGGCCTCATCTGGAGTACTGTGTCCAGTTCTGGGCTCCCCAGTACAAAAAAGACAGAGATCTCTTGGAAAGAGTCCAGCGGAGGGCCACAAAGATGGTGAAGGGCCTGGAGCATCTCCCCTATGAAGAAAGACTGGGTCTGTTTAGCCTTGAGAAAAGACGACTGAGAGGGGACCTGATCCAGGTTTATAAATATCTAAGGTGTGGCAGCCATAGCGGTGAGGCCAGTCTCTTTTCAGTGGTACGTAGAGACAGGACGAAGGGGAAAGGGACATAAGCTAGCAGCATAGGAAGTTTTGC
>NW_011171734.1:0-477 GCF_000146605.3 Meleagris gallopavo
AAGCAGCAAGCTGCTGGAGCAGCGCAGCTGCCTCCAACGAGCCCTGAGCAACCTGGAGAGGCAGAGCCAGGCCCTACAGGCCCAGAACCACCTGCTGAGAGAGGGACACTCTCCAGAAGTGCGCCAGGAGCTGCACCGGCTCCAGCAGGCTGGGGCCAAACTTGAGGTGCTCAGCAAGAGGCTGGAGAAGAAATGCAGGCAGCTCCAGGAGATTGGGAAAACCCCAGAACAGGAATGCTCCAACCCACAGGAAGGGTTGCAGGAGTCGGAACGGCGGCTGATGTCAATCTGCAGCCTGCACTCTTGCAGACGAACATCACCACTGAACATCCCTGGAATGCAGTGGTCTGTGGCACTGCGGGACATAAAGCACAATCAAATTAAGTAAACAAAAATGTAGAAGCAATGTGAGTACTTCACTGTAGCTTGAAAAATGTACAATAACAAAACTGAAACACTATATTCTTAGAAAACTTG
>NW_011171735.1:0-542 GCF_000146605.3 Meleagris gallopavo
TCATTGTATTGGAGAAGGGAGGTATTTCTGGGAGAGAATGCGTTCTTTTTGGAAGCCAACGGTGTACTTTGGGGGGAAGAAGTGGCTGTTTTGGGAGAAAGTGTCCTAGTTTGGGGAGAAACTGACATACTGCGGGGTGTGGTGTAGTAGATTAGGGGGAATTGGGAGGTATTCCTAAGAGAACTGTCATTTCTGGGAGAAAAGGTCTTATGTGGGGGGAAAAGGTGAGGAATGTGTGAGAAAGCTGGTGTTTCTGGGAGTAAATGCCATCTTTTGGGGGCTAGCAATGGTCTTTCTGGTGGGATGTGCCACATCTTTGTGAGGCAATCGGTGTTTGTGAGGGCCAATGGCATATATTCTGGATCGAAATGGTCTTTCCGCAGTAAAATGCCAAAAGTCTGGGATAAGTGTCATGATGAGGAATGTAATGGAGTGTAATTGGGAGGAACTGGGAGGAATTTCTCAGAGTCGTGGTCTTTGTGGGTGCATATGTCCCATTTAGGGAAGGAAAGGAGTATTTCTTAGTCAGAACTGCCATAGCA
>NW_011171736.1:0-510 GCF_000146605.3 Meleagris gallopavo
GGCAGTCAGGTCAAGTCCCTGGTGAGGAGAAAAAAGGTGACGGCACACCTCTTAGGAAGGATAGAAAGTGTGACGCAGGGAACTACCGGCATGTCAGTCTCAACCCTGTGCTGGTCACGGATCATGGAGCAGATCATCCTGGAAGTGACTCTCAAGCACAAATTCCAGTGCGTCACCACCCTGTGCGTGAAAAGCTGCCTCCTAATAACCAACCTAAACCTCCCCTGTCTCACTTCAAAACCATTTCCCCTTGTCCTATCGCTATCCACCCTCCTAAACAGCCGTTGCCCCCTCCTGCTTATGCGCTCCCTTCGAGTCTTGGAAGGCTGTCATGAGCTATCTCCAGAGCTTTCTCTTCTCCCACACAAACAATCCCAGTTCCCTCAACATTTCTTTCTAAGAGAGGGGCTCCAGCCCTCTGATCATCTTCGTGGCCCTTCTCTGGACCTGCTCCAAAAGCTCCACATCATTCCTGTGCTGGACGCCCCAGGCCTGGACGCAGTGCTGCAC
>NW_011171737.1:0-570 GCF_000146605.3 Meleagris gallopavo
TGATATCCAGCCTAACCCTCCCCTGGCACAACTCGAGGCCATTTTCCCTCGTCCTGTCACCTGTCACTGCCCGTAAGTCCAGACTTGAATGAAGCAATGTTTTTTGACAAACTTCATGATAACTTTTTTTCTAATTCATATCTCATGGCGTACAGTGTCACACACAGCCAGGTGGGACAGTCAAACACAAGATGAGCAACAAGGCTTATCTCTGCTTAGCCTTTGAGGAACTTTATTTCTCTCAGTCGTCACCTAAGAAATCCCTGATAAGCTTCAGCAGGAAGAGGGGATTATCTGACAGGCAAGAGACTACCTGAGTTTCTGATCTCGGATCATAAGAAAAATTCAAAATCCTAAAGCATCTCAGTATTAAAACCTTCATCATATCCATCAAATATGCTCAAAGTCATGGCTCACAAGCATTTGAAGCATTTGAGGCCATTTGAAACATCTCTTCAAGCACTTCAAGCACGTCTGCCCAGAACAGGAGGCCAGAATCAGGGTCAGTTCTTTTTCAGGCAGCATGGGATTTCTACCTGCCTTGGTATGCAGCAAAGACACCTGGCTTTG
>NW_011171738.1:0-513 GCF_000146605.3 Meleagris gallopavo
GGGCCACAACGCTAGCGCATCTCATCTGGAGTGTTCACGGTCACGGATCTGAGGATCGTGGGTGAACTGTGGGTTTGTATTTCAAATCAGCACACGGAAGGGAACTGTAAATCCCGGGGATTAAGACCCCAAGCAACACGCAATGAGAACAGTCCCGGGAAGAACAGACAGAAAGCCTCGTTAGAAAGACAGTGCACCTACCCCAGATGCCTGTTGTGTGCCTGTACCTCTCATGGGTGTCATGTCATGGTCTGTAGCTCCCTCCTGCCTTTCTGCAAGGCTGCGCTTCAGAGGAAGGCCACTGGCATCAGCTTCTGACAGAAAGGAAACAAGAAAGACATGAAGAGCATCTCTTTGGAGGAAGACTTGAGCACAGTCAGACACAAATTTCTGGTCTTCAAGCATAGTTTCTTCCAGTGCCTTTCTGCTGATCCAACACTGTCCCCATTTCTGCAGTCAGCACAGATCTGCAGCATCCTTTCCTCTCTCCTCCATCACACACCGCCCTGCATG
>NW_011171739.1:0-654 GCF_000146605.3 Meleagris gallopavo
GGGTCTGCATTCAGAATCACAGAACCACGGGATTTTGTAATTTCTTTTTGCAAACCTTAATTTCGCAACACCAAGAAGTTATTCCAGCTTTGGTATCTGGCAAACTTGGTATATAACTGAGTAACTGTAATCGTAAAGTTGTAGAAGCACGGAGGTGGAGAAATTAATTCTCTTCTTGTCACTCTCTGTACTGTACCCCCGTGGTTGTCAACATGTATTGCAATATTGAAATTTCAGCTGAAAAATTGAAAGCTGTCCTTCACTTTTGTCTCTAGATTGTGCTTCTCTGAGGCTGAGAAAGGAGGATCTGGGTTTTAAAATATCTGCTTGGTTTGGGTTCTTCTTTATGCAGCTGCTGTGTCAGCTCATGATGATGCAATAGGACCTGTAGTTACCCTTGCTGTCTGTAACTCAAACCTGCCAGATTCCTACTGTTAGCTCTATCAAGTTAAAAACACAGCTTACTGAGGAAATGACTGGGTGTTGAATCCACAGATTACCACTGTGTCTTTAAAGGTTATTTTAGGCAAACTATTTTCAGGCCACTCATCAAATTCTTAGAAAAACAAACAAACAAACAAACAAACAGAAACAGCTAAATTTGTTATTAAATCACACTGAGGAACAATAAATCCAAATAGATTAGAATAGTAA
>NW_011171740.1:0-538 GCF_000146605.3 Meleagris gallopavo
GCTCTCTTCTCTGCCTGCGCTTCTCTGCCTGCGCTTCTCTGCCTGCGCTTCTCTGCCTGCGCTTCTCTGCCTGCGCTTCTCATCTCAGCGTTGTGGTAAGGCCGATCCAACATCAATTTCACATTCTCTCTCCTTATAAAATTCTGTTGATACCATATTTAGGAAATTACTTTGTTTTACCTCAGATTGTTGCCACTGTTTTCAATTATTTCGGGGTCCCCTATTTTCTTTTTTTCCGGGGGCGCGGATCCGCGGATCCCTCCGCCCTTCTAGTCACGGAACCGGGCCGAACCAGCCCGTAAACCGTTGACATTCTTGGTGGAGAATGCGGGCAATAGTTGCTTTTTTAGCTTTTTGAACAAATCTCTCTCTCCGCTCTCAGACAGCTTCATTTGGGAAAAGTTTTATCTGTTTCACCAGTACTGTCTGAAAGCGTGACCTTGAAAAGTCCAGGCGGACTGCCAATACTCTAGGATATTTGTAAACTTTGAGCCTTGCTATCTTGTTTCTAGTAAAAAAGAAAAAAAAAAAAAGACTT
>NW_011171741.1:0-860 GCF_000146605.3 Meleagris gallopavo
GTTGGGAAAGGCAGTTTGGGTTATTCCAGCCTCTGAGAAGGACAAACCTCTTCGTGGAACTGTTTTTGCCCAGGGACCTGGGTCCACTTGGTGGGTGATGCAGGAAAACGGGGATGTTCAATGTGTACCGCAAGGGAACTTGATGTTGAGGGAGTGCAGTCAGTAATTCCTAGTGCGTGTGTTTATATTTTGTTTGTATATATTAAGCATGATGTAGTGATGTGGAATAAGGGGTGGAATGTCATGGTTTCATGATTTTTTCATTATCGGTATTCCACATCATAACATCATGCAATGCACTGGGGGTTTGACTGCTGATGCTCAAGTTCCGGGTGCCTGTCCAGAGGAGAAGAGCAGCTACGTTTCCCAGGGGGCTTTGCGGTCAACGAGGAGATATAACTCCGGCAAGGTCACCTGATGCTCTCTTCTTGCCTGCGCTGCTTCGCTTGCGCTTCTCTGCCTGCGCTGCTTCGCTTGCGCTTCTCTGCCTGCGCTTCTCGCCTGCGCTTCTCTGCCTGCGCTTCTCATCTCAGCGTTGTGGTAAGGCCGATCCACTATCAATTTCACATTCTCTCTCCTTTATAAAAAATTCTGTTGATACCATATTTAGTAAATTACTTTGTTTTACCTCAGATTGTTGCCACTGTTTTCAATTATTTCGGGGTCCCTTATTTTCTTTTTTTTTTCCGGGGGCGCGGATCCGCGGATCCCTCCGCCCTTCTAGTCACGGAACCGGGCCGAACCAGCCCGTAAACCGTTGACATTCTTGGTGGAGAATGCGGGCAACAGTTGCTTTTTAGCTTTTTGAACAAATCTCTCTCTCCGCTCTCAGACAGCTTCATTGGGAAAGTTTATCTGTT
>NW_011171742.1:0-477 GCF_000146605.3 Meleagris gallopavo
AGAGAAAACGACGTTGAAAGGAGAGAAGAGAAGGCGTGCTTTTAGAACAGATGAAAGTAATGCAAAGGCGTGGTCTGGAAAGAAAAAGAACCACGAAAAAGGAAAGGAAACAGGAGAAGGCAAAAGCCAAAAGGAGCAGTAAACAAATGCGAAGAGGAAAAGAAAAATAGCAAAGTAACCAAGGAAAAAAGTACAAAGAGAAAGCAAAGGCGTAGACTGCAAGAATATGGCCAAGGAAAGAATTCAAAGAAACACAGGGAGACAATAAAAAAGCCAACAACATCTAAGGAGAGAACGTGGGAAAGAAAGAAAGAAAGAAAACGAATGGGAATAAAAGAGAAGCAGAAAATTGAAAGTAGGAAAAGCAAAGCAAAGCAAGAAAACCAAAAAGCCAAGGAATAGAAAAGAACAACAGGAAAAAAACAAAACAAAAACAAACAAAAAGACAGACCCAAAGAAAAACAAACAAACAAAAAT
>NW_011171743.1:0-803 GCF_000146605.3 Meleagris gallopavo
TCTCAGTGGCACGGATACCTTCGCATTCCTCTGCATGGCTTTTTAGTTTTCATTCTTTGCTTTGTTTTCCTTTCAGTTTTGCTTCTCTTTCCTTTGCTTTTTTATTTTTTCCTCGCTTTTTTTTCATTTACTCTGTTCAGCTTTAGTTGGCTTTTTTTCCTTTCACTTTCCCTGTTTGAATGCTTTACTTTGCCATGATATTGCACTGTATGGTTTTGATTTTTCTTTGCATTTCTTTTTTTTTCTGTGCTTTTCTACTGTATTTTTTTTATGTTTTATTTTTCTTTGCTTTGGGGTTTTTTGTTTTGTTTTGTTTTGTTTGTTTGTGTTGTATTGTTTTGCTTTGGATGTCGTTGCTTTGCTTTGCTTTTTTCTTTTTTTCTCTTATATTTTTATTAAAAAATCTAAAAATGTCTTCTATGTTGATTTGGATGTCATTGGTTTTCTTTGCTTTTTTTTCCCCTTATTTTTCCTTACTGCTATTTTTCTCTTTGCTTTCCACTTGTTTTCTTCATTTTCTCATTTTTTCTTTGCATTCCTTTCTTCCCATTAGTTTTTCTTTTCTAAGAGTAATCCTTTTCATTTTCCTTCTTTTCAAAAGATTTTTTCTGGGCTTTGTTTCACTTCTATGTATTTTTTTCTTTCTTTTTCCTTTTTTTTTTCCCCATTGCTTTGGTTTCTTTTGTTTTCCTTTCCAAGTTTGCTTTGCATTGCTTTGCATTGTTTTTTAGTTTTCGTTCTTTCCTTTGCTTTCCCTTACTTTCTTGATTGCTCCTTCTCTTTTTTCCTTTGCTCTGTTTTTT
>NW_011171744.1:0-569 GCF_000146605.3 Meleagris gallopavo
CTCATCGGGTTCCTCCCCACCCACTCCCCACTCTCCGGCCTTACTCTTCCACAGGGTCTTTCTTGCTTTTTGCTCGAGAGCGCTGGGGCTGCCATGTGCACAGTGCTGCTTTCTTCCCCCCGTCAATCTATCACCAGCAAAACATCATGTCTATACAATTTATTTGTCCTTAAGGATCACGGAGCATTTAAATGGGATGAGGTTGCTGAGGAGAGGTGCTGAGTACGTTAGCAATGAATACTCTCCTCTACAAGAGCAAGGAAAAGCAGATCTTGGAAGCAGTGGATCTCGCTGGCATATTCAAAATGGAAAGCCAAACAAAAAAAGTGGAAGCAACGTCTGGTGTTCTCTGAAACTCCGGGAACTACTTTTAGACAACCTTGATTGTTATTTTGGACACCACGAAGGGAGGGACAAGGGCATCAGATGGGCCTCTGGCAAGGCATAGCCCAGGGCACTAAACTGCTGGCAAGGAGAAGGGGAGAGAGGAGGGGAGGGAGTGGCAGTGGCTGGAAGAGGCACCGGGGTCAAATGTACATTTGGGGTGCAAAGGTACGTGCAGACACAGG
>NW_011171745.1:0-495 GCF_000146605.3 Meleagris gallopavo
CTGCTGGGCTGGGACAGGAAGTGGAGGCTGACCGGAAGCGGCATCACAAGGAAAGGCCTGAGACCGGAAGTTCCGGAGGGAACCGGAAGCGACGGAGCCGGAAGCGGAAGAGGCAGGGCCGGAAGCCGGGGCCGGGCGGAGGTGAGGGGGGGAGTGGGCGCTCGGCCCCCGCCCTCTCCGCTCCCCCCGGCGCCGTTCCGTTTCCCCCCCCTCGCCCTCCCATGGCTGAGGGCTCCGCGGCCGCATGGAGCTGAGGGGCCACATCCTGCCGCCGGGCACTCACAGCCCCGCAGGTAGGGCCGGGCCCCGACCTCGCGCCCCCTTCCCTCCTCCCCCGGTGCCCTTTTGACCTACGTTCTTCCCCCCTCCCCCCGTTCCACGGGCCCCCCCGGGGCCCGGGCCTGCAAGAGCTGCGGGAGGCGGCAGCGGGGTTTGGCGCCAGGCGCTGGGGCGTGCGGCTGCGGGAGCTGCGGAGGCTTTGCCTGCAGGAGGCCG
>NW_011171746.1:0-436 GCF_000146605.3 Meleagris gallopavo
CTACGATCGCCCAGCCACCTGAGGAAAAAGAGCTGGCCATCGGGCAGTTTATGGCACGACAGGGGATGGTGGTTCCCCTGTAACGGGGGCCTCCAGGCGGGACCAGAGGCCCTGTGTCAAATGAGCAACTTTTCGGTCCCCAAAAAGCGCACAACGGGTTACGGCAGCGGTGGACACGGGCACGCAAACGGAAGACACTCACCTGCTCCATCTCCGAAGAATGAGCTGCATTTGGAGCTGAAGAGGACGCCTGTGTGGGTCAAGAGGAATTCCACAACGGCCGACTGGATCTGCAACTCCATGAAGGCAGCTCTTCTGCTGGCGCAGGCAGACTCGCTCTGCTGCGCTCTGAAGAAAAGGCAGATGACGTCATGTTGGAATACAAGGAAAACTACTCAGAGCAGCAGCTGTGGAGCAAGAGAAACAGCTGAGAACC
>NW_011171747.1:0-454 GCF_000146605.3 Meleagris gallopavo
AAAGATGTGCCAGGACCTGGCAATCAGCCTGGAGAAAGTCGTTCTGGGGAAGCCAGAGACACCGCGAGTCTCCACGCAGCTCCCACAAGAGCGGTGCTGTTAAACCTCATAGAATCATAGAATTGCTCAGGTTGGAAAAGACATTAAAGATCATCGAGTCCAACCACAACCTGACCATACTCCCCTAACTCTAACAACCCACCACTAAATCATGTCCCCGAGCACCACATCCAGACGGTTTTTAGACACACTCAGGGACACATCCCCAATTAGCCAGGACTGCTGAAGGATGATGGAGAGCGGCTTTGCAGCCACATCCCCCAGCTCCCTCAGCACCCCAGGGTGCAATCCATCCGGCCCCCATGGACTTGTGGTCCAGTTTTCGGAGCAGGTCCAAAGCCATCTCACCATGGGTTACGCCTATTCTGCTCCCCATCCCTACCTACCAGCACAA
>NW_011171748.1:0-668 GCF_000146605.3 Meleagris gallopavo
TCCAAGTCTCGCTGAATGGCAGCACAGCCTTCAGGCGTGTCAGCCAATCCTCCCAACTTCGTATCATCAGCAAACTTGCTGAGGGTGGCCACTATCCCCTCATCAAGGTCATTGATGAAGATGTTGAACAAGACCGGACCCAGCACAGACCCCTGGGGGACACCACTGGTCACAGGTCTCCAGCCAGACTCTGCACCACCAACGACGACCCTCTGCGCTCTGCCAGTCAGCCAGTTCTCAACCCACCTCACTGTCCACTCGTCTATCCCACACTTCCTCAGCTTTGTTATAAGGATGTCATGGGAGACAGTATCAAATGCCTTTCTAAAATCAAGGTAGACTACATCTACCGCTCTTCCCCCATCCACCCAGCATGTGACAGCATCATAGAAGGCCACCAGGTTGGTCAAGCAAGACCTCCCCTTGGTGAACCCATGCTGACTACTCCTGATAACCTCCTTTTCTCCCAGTTGTCTGGAGATGGTATCCAGCACAAGCTGTTCCATCACCTTTCCAGGGACAGAGGTGAGGCTGACAGGCCTATAATTCTTCCTCCTTGCCCTTTTTTGAAGACCGGAGTGACACTGGCTATCCTCCAGTCTTCAGAGACCTCCCCTGTTATCCAAGACCTCTCAAAAATGATGGAGAGCAGTTCAGCAATGACCTCC
>NW_011171749.1:0-729 GCF_000146605.3 Meleagris gallopavo
TTCGAATTTCATTCATTTTCAGAGATCGATCAACAATGGTAACGATATCTTGCTCACCTCTTACTCTTTCGGGACTTCTTGTAGCCCTCATTGGCGTCGGTGACCGTGGTCTTACTGAGGGCCCCTCCCCTGGACTTAGGGGTGCTTCTTGTGGATCTTGGAGCCACCCCTCTGGACCTCTGTCCTCTTCTTTCTTCTCTTCTAATTGAGTCGAGATTCGTTTCATTTTCCGTCCTCTTACAGGGGCAACTGACATCAATTGTGGTGCTTCCTGTAGTTGATCAGGTTGGTCAGTTCCAATGCTCTCATCCTCCAGTTCAGCTTGGAGCCTGTCTCGTTCGATGATGAGAGTATCTAGCTCAGATTGGAGGGTGTCTTGTTGAGATTGAAGACTGTTGAGTTTGGATTGCAGGGAGTCTCTCTCTCAATTCGGAGGGCATCTCTCTCAGATTGGAGGCTGTTTCTCTCGACCAGGAGACTCTCTCGCTCATTTTGCACTGTTTCCCTGAGACCCTCCTTTTCAATTTCACAAACTCTCTCCCTCTCCAGGATAGTATTGAATAAGGCCCGGTAAGCATTAGCCAGGCCCCAAATAATTTGGGCCTCCTCAGATCTTCCTGAGCCGCGACATTCCTGTCTCAAATATCTGTTTAAATTTCAGGGTCTTTCAGGTGTTCTGGAGTAAAGTTCCATGACACCGAAGATTTCCATCTCTCTAAAGTCTCCCCA
>NW_011171750.1:0-436 GCF_000146605.3 Meleagris gallopavo
TGAGGGCATGGTGTGGCAGATTGCTGGCAGTTCACGCAGGTAGGACAGAGAGGGAGGGTGAAATCCAAAATGCTTTCTTCTTATCTGGGAACAGCAAGGTGCAGTGCTCTATTGAAACATATCTGATGGCCACCTTCTGCAACAATCAGGCTGAGACAGAATCCAAGAGAGAGGGGCTTCCAACTTTCCAGGCTGATGTATGCACCTAAATGAACGAGGACTGACAGGTCTGCTCAAAACTTCAGCTGTGGAGAACTCCAGAATCTAGAACGCCCCTCGGAGGGCCTGGAGGGAAGAGGGTGTGCAAGGTGCCCAGGTGAATAAACTTTCTGAGCAGGTGAGCAGGCTGCAATCAAGAAAGAAAGATTGATGCTTGGTATCATGCAGCCCAACACAGGCAGCCCAACAACCACGTCTTCTGTACTTGCAAGGGTAA
>NW_011171751.1:0-671 GCF_000146605.3 Meleagris gallopavo
TTAGAGCCTGGCACCCACAGAATAAAATGGCCATGGAAGGTGCAGGTAGGACCCAAGTGGTGTGGCCTACTTGCACCTTGGGGGGAGATTGTTGGAGGTGGGAGGCTCAGGAGTCCCTCCAGTAATAGGTACGTACGTGGCCTACTGGCGCGGTGGTCAACACTCCGATTTTCATTGCTAAAGGGACTCCCATCATGTCCCTATGGCAGATCAGGACACCTCCTTTGCTGCCTGATATTATGATGCAGCCGCAACCATCCGGCCGGAAAAATGTGTACAGGCGGCCAGGACGTGCCCCTGTACAAGCGGAACTGTTGACCCCAGGATAGAAACACGGCCTGTATTTTGCCCTGGAGGGCAGACCTTCCCCTCTTGCTACCTCTGAAACATCTGTATTTCTCCCCGTGAGTCTTTGAGCCTTCAGGATCCCTGGAAGGAATGAAATGTCATCAAAAACGTTCCAGTGTTACTGTCAGATCATGTGTAACACCCGGCGATGGTCTGCATGGGACTGATGGAACATTGGACGGATCTGCACCTCATGACCGTATGCCTCCGGTAACATCATCGAGCGCTGGCCCATAGAAGGATGTCAACTTTCACCCATCGTCACTCATCTTGAAATTTACCAACGTGTGGCGATGAAATTGTATAAGCGTCGACGGTGTATC
>NW_011171752.1:0-564 GCF_000146605.3 Meleagris gallopavo
CAAGGGAACCTGGTAACAGCCTTTCAATACCTAAAGGAAAGAACAAGGGAAAATGGAGGTGAAATCTAAGGAAAATGTCTTGTACAGTGAGGGTGCTGAGGCAGTGGCACAGGTTGCCAGAGACATGGTGGATGTGCTGGCCCTTTCAAGGTGAGCCTGGCTCAGACTCTGAGCAACTTGATCTAGCTGTGGATGGTCAGCATGGGGGAGTCGGATCACATCGCAAACCTACCTGCATACAAGCAGCGCACCAACATGGGGTGCGTGATGTTCATTACCTGCTGTACAGATCTCACACCACTGACTGGAGGAGCCCAGGCAATCCTTCAACTCCATCAGGCTGCAAAATGAAATCAGAAGAGACGCAGAACATAACTTAAAACACGAGAATGCACACAATGACCCTTAAAAAACACCCACCGCATGGATGCAATTAGCACATAGCCCTAATTAATTACAGCCATCCAGCTTGAGATCCTCCAAGAAAAGCAGAGCTCACAGCTCTGAAATCAAGCAGGAATCACTCCACCCCATTCTAAGGGCTCCACCCACACCCAAAGGAAG
>NW_011171753.1:0-807 GCF_000146605.3 Meleagris gallopavo
GCTGGACATAAGCCAGTAGTGTGCACTTGCAGCCCAGAAGGCCAACTGTATCCTGGGCTGCATTCAAAAGAGGAGCGACCAGCAGGGAGAGGGAGGTGATTGTCCCCCTCGACTCGGCTCTGGTGCGGCCCCATGTGCAGCACTGCGTCCAGGCCTGGGGCTCCAGCACAGGAATGATGTGGAGCTTTTGGAGCAGGTCCAGAGAAGGGCCACGAAGATGATCAGAGGGCTGGAGCCCCTCTCTTAGAAAGAAATGTTGAGGGAACTGGGATTGTTTGTGTGGGAGAAGAGAAAGCTCTGGAGATAGCTCATGACAGCCTTCCAAGACTCGAAGGGAGCACATAAGCAGGAGGGGGCAACGGCTGTTTAGGAGGGTGGATAGCGATAGGACCAGGGGAAATGGTTTTGAAGTGAGACAGGGGAGGTTTAGGTTGGTTATTAGGAGGCAGCTTTTCACGCACAGGGTGGTGACGCACTGGAATGTGTGCTTGAGAGTCACTTCCAGGATGATCTGCTCCATGATCCGTGACCAGCACAGAGGTGAGACTGCCATGCTGGTAGTTCCCCGCGTCACACTTTCTATCCTTCCTAAGAGGTGTGCTGTCACCTTTTTTCTCCTCACCAGGGACTTGACCTGACTGCCTCGACTTCTGAAATACCATGGAGAGTGGCTCGGTGACTGCAGCGGTGAATTCCCTCGGAACTCTGGCACTCATCTCGTCAGGACCCAAAGACTCGTGGATGTTTGGATCCTCAGGTGGTCCAGAACCTGATCTCCCATGGCAGTGTGGGATGGGAAGGGTCTGG
>NW_011171754.1:0-535 GCF_000146605.3 Meleagris gallopavo
CGCTCTGGCTCTCCACACAACCGTGGGAGAGTTCAGACTCCGACAGAGATGTATTAGGATCCGGGCGGTGCAGGTAATATTAAGAGGCCATGCGAAACACGGGCCAATTTGCCTGCCGAAACCGCGCCGGGTTACTAATGTGAGACAGTACAGACTCCCGGGTGGGCAGGACGAAATATCAAAAAACAGTGCAAGAATTTGAAAAAGTGGGCATTATAAGACCTGCCCTTACAACAGCCCATACAATTCCCACATATGGCCAGTGCGAAAGTTGGATGGCACATGGAGAATGACAGTAGATTATAGGGAATTAAACAAGGTCACGCCTCCTATTCATGCAGCCGTACCCAATATTGCTTCCCTAATGGACACATTGAGTAGGGGAGATAAAAACCTCTCGTTGTGTCCTACATTTAGCAAATGCGTTCTTCAGTATCCCAATTCCTGAAGAATCGCAAGATCAATTTGCATTCACATGGGGAGCAGGCAGTGGACCTTTCAGGTCCTGCCACAGGGGTACGTGCATTCATTCACC
>NW_011171755.1:0-517 GCF_000146605.3 Meleagris gallopavo
TGCTGCCTCCCATTCTGCTGTGCTGGGCTCTGCAAGCTCCACCCCACCCCTCTCAAAAATAGAAACCTTCCAAAATGAGGCAAAAAGGCCATCGGGAGGAACACAGAGTCCTGCAAAGGTACGAGAGCACAAAGCCCACACCTAGATGCAGTCAGACACGTTGCCAGGATGCAGCTCCTCACTCCTTGTTTTTTAGTTGGTCGGTGCCCACTGGTGGCCCTGGCAGTGCTGGGAGGAGGTGAGCCTGCAGGCAATGTGTTACAGCACAGCCAGCACTGAGCCCCATGGGGCGACCTGCAGCCACAGCCAGGCTCATCAGCACCTGCTGGGGGCTGCTGAGCATCATCAGGAGATGAGCACCAAAGAAGCGCTGTTAAATGTGCTCGCAGCGTTTGGCAGGGTGTGCAAAAGCATTGTGGAGCTGCTGGCAAATGAAGGGCTGTGGGATTAAAACGGTAGGGAAGGAGTGAGCTGTGCCAGCAGGAGCCACTCCCAGCGACCTGCTCTGTGCCCTGGG
>NW_011171756.1:0-468 GCF_000146605.3 Meleagris gallopavo
CGATGCCTACTGCAAAGAACAAAAAGTAGTGGAAAACAGATGATGAGGTAGCTTAATACGGAGACAATTTTTGGCACCCACGTTATAATTTAACCTAATGTATACTCAACGAATACACAGATGTTGTAATTAAGAACTATCCAGGAAAGTTGGGCAAGTAAGATTATTGCAACAAGAGGATCACAAATGGAAAGCGCTTACCTATGTTGTAGGCTCGCAGTCTTTTCCATAAGGAGTGATCTCCAGGGAGATCCTTCCTCAGTGGCAGTCACCCCTTCCGACAGGGCAGCTGAATGGCCTTCGCCTGTGTTGCCATGGCTGACTCACTGCTTGTCTCAGGTGGTCAATCAGAGGCTCAGGCAGTGATGCAGCAGTTCCCATGCACCTAATGATAGCCAGAACATCTTAAAGTAAGGCCAAGAACCTTTCGAATAGCACCATCATTTAAGAGTGGCACCGGAACTGCAC
>NW_011171757.1:0-526 GCF_000146605.3 Meleagris gallopavo
ATGCATGGCCAGCATACTAACAATAACCAAAGAGCAAACCAAAGCCAGGAAAAAACAGGAAAAGGAAACAACGAGTATGGAAAAAAAAGCCACGGACAGCAAAGCAAAATCACTTGAAATCCCCACAAACAGAGGGGACTACGCTCAGGAAAGGAAAAAGCAGTTCCAAGAATAGAAACAAAAGGGAAAATTAAACAACCCTGGAAAAAAAACCAAATGCATTGCAATGCAGAAGGAGCAGGAAACCAAGGCAGAAACCACAGAAAAACAACATGGAAAACAAACCGAGGAAACCAACATCAACCCATGCAGCAGCAGCAGCCTCTGCAGCAACATGAAAATGCAAAAAAATACAAGGTCATGGCAAAGCACAGATGACCACCGAGTGTGCAGGAGGCCAAAATCTTGGCATCCGTGCCCGGGAGGAGGAAAGGGTAGCTACTGGGCATGCTGCTGCCTCCACCACACATGCACCTTCAGGGTCGCCAGCCCAGAAGGAGTCTGTGGCTGCCAGTCGGAACAAAAC
>NW_011171758.1:0-365 GCF_000146605.3 Meleagris gallopavo
AAAGTGTGACGCGGGGAACTACCAGCATGTCAGTCTCACCTCTGTGCTGGTCACGGATCATGGAGCAGATCATCCTGCAAGTGACTCTCAAGCACACATTTCAGTGCGTCACCACCCTGGGCGTGAAAAGCTGCCTCCTAATAACCAACCTAAACCTCCCCTGTCTCACTTGAAACCATTTCCCCTTGTCCTATCGCTATCCACCTCCTAACAGCCGTTGCCCCCTCCTGCTTATGCGCTCCCTTCGAGTCTTGGAAGGCTGTCATGAGCTATCTCCAGAGCTTTTCTCTTTCTCCCACAGAAACAATCCCAGTTCCCTCAACATTTCTTTCTAAGAGAGGGGCTCCAGCCCTCTGATCATCTTC
>NW_011171759.1:0-556 GCF_000146605.3 Meleagris gallopavo
CAGAAAAGGGAAGAATTTGCTGCAGTAATTGAATGGTAGCCTTTTAGACAAATTTTAGAAGGTGCTGATGCTGCGGCTGTGTAGCTCGAGAACTTCCTCAGGAATAATTTGGGGACTTGATCCCCAGTTCCCAATTTGAGCTTCTCCATCTGTTTCTGCCCATATTGGAGCAGACCTGTATCTTTGGAGGCAAGATCTGGGTAGTGAAAAGCTTAGGGGATGCTGACTGGCTACGTTAGTATATGAAATGGTCAGGCATGGAAGGGAACAGCCAGTTCACAACTGAGTAATAGTTTGCCTCTCCTATCAAATTCTTGCGCCTGGTTTCTATGAGCTGTTACCCACTGCTTGCAGTGAGACTCAGCACTGGGGATGAGGGGGCCTGGTGCTTAGCAGGGTGTGACTGCAGGCTTTGCACTGAAGCAAACTGCGGCCCAGCAGCATCACAGGAGCTTGGAAATCTGGTGTGTGCTGGGTGTTACACTGTACATGCTTAATGGCACTGGACTTGTGGGCTGGCACTTGTTACCTTGGGAAATGTGTGTAAGGCTGTTCC
>NW_011171760.1:0-563 GCF_000146605.3 Meleagris gallopavo
TGGCGGGTGTGCATCGCCCTTACCTGCTGGGCAGACAATGACCAGTCAGCAAAGTGAGGTTCCGGGGCATGCCGGGAAACGCACATTCCACTTCCTTGCTGTTTCCACAGAGACCAACACATCTCTCCGTGCAGTTGTTACGGCACTTGGGAGCACCGCAGCTCTGCTGCCACCTGTTGGACACAATACAGTCATGAAGGCACTGCCCTGCATCCGGGCCTCTTGCACAAACCTGTGCTCCTTGCTCGGAGCACATGGCTGCACTCTGTGCACCATGTTGCTTACCACCAGAGAAGGCTCAGGTACCCAACACCATTTTGGCGTCCATCTTGTCTGATAACACTGCTCATTATGCACAGCCCTCATCTTTGCTTTGGTTTGTTGAGGTGGGGACTGCCATTGCTTCCTCAGTCCCACAGACCCCTTCCCATCCCACACTGCCATGGGAGATCAGGTTCTGGACCACCTGAGGACCCAAACATCCAGGAGTCTTTGGGTCCTGACGAGATGAGTCCCAGAGTTCCGAGGGAATTCACCGCTGCAGTCACCGAGCCACTCTCCAT
>NW_011171761.1:0-525 GCF_000146605.3 Meleagris gallopavo
GCACTTGCCATCCCCCAAAAAGACAAGATCACAGCCCTGAAAGAAAAAAGAAACCACTTACCCCATTCCAAGGACCAATACTCCCCCACACTCTCAAGTGAAGGAACCAGCTTCCAGGTCCAAATACCTACCAGCCCTTAAGTACGCTCAGGGTTCCCTGCTAAAAAAGAGAGAGAGCAGCTCCACAATGGAGGAGAAAAAAAAAATAAATAAAAAAAAACAACTCACTCCATCACCAAAGAACAAGGCATACTCCAAAGGAAGCACTCCCCAGGTTCAGATGCTGCCCCTACTCTTCCCAGCCCTTCAATGGGATCAGGGAGGGGTGGAGCCTGCCTCTGCCCCACTCCACAGCCAAACTGCCCCCAGCTGGGCTCGCAGGGCTGCACCCCGCCCCAGGTGCGGGTTCCACAAAAACAGGAGGGCAAGGGAATGCCCAGGCAAAGGCAAGGGCCGAAGAGAGCATGGAAGGAAATGCCAAGGATGACGGCCCAGACAATACGGCAGGGAACGCCAAAACTGAAT
>NW_011171762.1:0-580 GCF_000146605.3 Meleagris gallopavo
CAATCCTTCAACTCCATCAGGCTGCAAAATGAAATCAGAAGAGACGCAGAACAGAATTTAAAACACAACAAGGATGCACACAATGCCCTTAAAAACACCCACCGCATGGATGCAATTAGCACATAGCCCTATTAATTACAGCCATCCAGCTTGAGATCCTCCAGAAAAGCAGAGCTCACAGCTCTGAAATCAAGCAGGAATCACTCACCCCATTCTAAGGGCTCACCCCACACCCCAAAGGAAGCAGTCTCCAGATTCAGATGCTGCTCTTACACCTAGCAGCCCTTCAGCGCACTTGCCATCCCCCAAAAAGACACGATCACAGCCCTGAAAGAAAAAAGAAACCACTTACCCCATTCCAAGGACCAATACTCCCCCACACTCTCAAGTGAAGGAAGCAGCTTCCAGCTCCAAATACCTACCAGCCCTTAAGTACGCTCAGGGTTCCCTGCTAAAAAAGAGAGAGAGCAGCTCCAAAATGGAGGAAGAAAAAAAATAAAAAAAATACAACTCAACTCCATCACCAAAGAACAAGGCATACTCAAAGGAAGCACTCCCAGGTTCACAAGCTGCCCCTACT
>NW_011171763.1:0-518 GCF_000146605.3 Meleagris gallopavo
GGTCTCGTGTTTCTCGCTTGCCGAGAACGGGCCACTTCAGCCCGCTGCTTTCCTCCGACGAGTGAGCGGGCTCCTGTGCACACTTCGGAAAGGAGCGGTTTGCACTTCGCCTTGGCTACATGCAGAATGCACTACGCCTACCTCTGAATACTACGTCTCTGCCTTTATTTCGAGCCACAAGTCATTCTAGTGAGGTGATCAACTGCTACACATCTGCATTCAGAGAGGAAAAAGAGTGGAAGGGAAAACCCTCTCCAATAAGGCATTTTCTAGTTCGAGGAGAGACAGATGTAATGCTCTAAGGGAGCACGTGACAGAAAAGTTGGGAGTGATCCTTTCAAGACTGCGGAGAAAAAACCCCCACTCGCAGGTAGTGCAGGAGGCTGAATTCACACTTGTCGGCATCGGAATCGCACTCCTTCGCTCTCACGCGTAGAAAGCGGCGTTCGCGCTGAACCGCTCCGGACACTTTGCCGTAGATGGCCGAGAAATCGCGTTTCTCCCCGAACGCCGCTTTC
>NW_011171764.1:0-763 GCF_000146605.3 Meleagris gallopavo
ATCCCGTCCCTCTGCTGTGTCACTGCACCCCACAGCTTGGTGTCCTTAGGGTGCACTCAACCCCACTGTTGATGTCCCTGATGAAGGGGAAACCCAGATGCTTGTACCAACTGGGCGTAGAAGCCCTTGGGAGCAGCCCTGTGGAGGACTCGGGGATCCTGGTGGACAAAGAGCTGGACATAAGCCAGTAGTGTGCACTTGCAGCCCAGAAGGCCAACTGTATCCTGGGCTGCATTCAAAGAGGAGCGACCAGCAGGGAGAGGGAGGTGATTGTCCCCCTCGACTCGGCTCTGGTGCGGCCCCATGTGCAGCACTGCGTCCAGGCCTGGGGCTCCAGCACAGGAATGATGTGGAGCTTTTGGAGCAGGTCCAGAGAAGGGCCACGAAGATGATCAGAGGGCTGGAGCACCTCTCTTAGAAAGAAATGTTGAGGGAACTGGGATTGTTTGTGTGGGAGAAGAGAAAGCTTCTGGAGATAGCTCATGACAGCCTTCCAAGACTCGAAGGGAGCGCATAAGCAGGAGGGGGCAACGGCTGTTTAGGAGGGTGGATAGCGATAGGACAAGGGGAAATGGTTTTGAAGTGAGACAGGGGAGGTTATTAGGAGGCAGCTTTTCACGCACAGGGTGGTGACGCACTGGAATGTGTGCTTGAGAGTCACTTGCAGGATGATCTGCTCCATGATCCGTGACCAGCACAGAGGTGAGACTGACATGCTGGTAGTTCCCCGCGTCACACTTTCTATCCTTCCTAAGAGGTGTGC
>NW_011171765.1:0-639 GCF_000146605.3 Meleagris gallopavo
AAAAAGGGCAAGAAGGAAGATCCGGGTAATTATAGGCCTGTCAGCCTCACCTCCGTCCCTGGGAAGGTGATGGAACAGCTTGTGCTGGATACCATCTCCAGACAACTGGGAGAAAGAGGTTATCAGGAGTAGTCAGCATGGGTTCACCAAGGGGAGGTCGTGCTCGACCAACTTGGTGGCCTTCTATGATGCTGTCACATGCTGGGTGGATGGGGGAAGAGCGGTAGATGTAATCTACCTTGATTTTAGAAAGGCGTTTGATACTGTCTCCCATGACATCCTTATAACAAAAGCTGAGGAAGTGTGGGATAGACGAGTGGACAGTGAGGTGGGTTGAGAACTGGCTGACTGGCAGAGCGCAGAGGGTCGTCGTTGGTGGTGCAGAGTCTGGCTGGAGACCTGTAAACCAGTGGTGTCCCGCAGGGGTCTGTGCTGGGTCCGGTCTTGTTCAACATCTTCATCAATGACCTTGATGAGGGTATAGTGGCAACCCTCAGCAAGTTTGCTGATGATACGAAGTTGGGAGGATTGGCTGACACGCCTGAAGGCTGTGCTGCCATTCAGCGAGACCTGGACAGGCTGGAGAGCTGGGCAGTAAGAAACCAGATGAGGTTACAAACAAAAGACAAGTGTAGGGTC
>NW_011171766.1:0-539 GCF_000146605.3 Meleagris gallopavo
GCTCCTTGCTCGGAGCACATGGCTGCACTCTGTGCACCATGTTGCTTACCACCAGAGAAGGCTCAGCTACCCAACACCATTTTTGCTTCCATCTTGTCTGAGAACTGCTCATTATGCACAGCCCTCATCTTTGCTTTGGTGAGGTGGGGACTGCCATTGCTTCCTCAGTCCCACACACCCCTTCCCATCCCACACTGCCATGGGAGATCAGGTTCTGGACCACCTGAGGACCCAAACATCCAGGAGTCTTTGGGTTCTGACGAGATGAGTCCCAGAGTTCCGAGGGAATTCACCGCTGCAGTCACCGAGCCACTCTCCATGGTATTTCAGAAGTCGAGGCAGTCAGGTCAAGTCCCTGCTGAGGAGAAAAAAGGTGACAGCACACCTCTCAGGAAGGATAGAAAGTGTGACGGCGGGGAACTACCAGCATGTCAGTCTCACCTCTGGGCTGGTCACGGATCATGGAGCAGATCATCCGTGGAAGTGACTCTCAAGCACACATTCCAGTGCGTCACCACCTGTGCGTAGAAAAGCTGCCT
>NW_011171767.1:0-553 GCF_000146605.3 Meleagris gallopavo
CCCAGGATGGCTCCAGGAGCTCTGAGGAGCCACTGGGATGATCTGGAGATGTCCCAGGGGAGTCTGGTAGGGTCCGGAGAGAGTCTTCATGTGGGTCTGAGTGGTCCTGGAGTCATCCAGAAGGGTCTGGGGGTGTCCCAGAGGGGTCTCTTTGAGATCAGAGGGTCCCCAGGGGTTCCGGGAGTCCTCCAGAGGTCTCCAATGGGGATTTTGAGGACAACCTCACATAGTGACACGTTCTCGCTCTGCTTTGTCCCCCTGGGATCACCCCCAAAATGTCTGTTTCCATTCAAATCAATACTATGTCAATTTTGTTGTCTTTCTTTCCCCATTTCCTTTCAGAAATGGATGGTTCTCATCAAATTCCCATCCAGAGCCCTACGGAAACAACTCCCCCCAGGGCCACCGGGTGACACCGGGACAACCGCCGGCAGTGCCACCACCGGGACAACCGCCTGTCCCCGAAGTTCTCACTGTCACTGTCACCGTGGAGGCACAGAATCACAGAATGGCCCGGGTTGGAAGGGACCTCCAGGATCACAAATCTCCAGCC
>NW_011171767.1:2383-2851 GCF_000146605.3 Meleagris gallopavo
GTTCCCGCGGGCGGGGTGCCACCCTCACTTTGTATTAAGGTTATTTTTGATAAGGAGGGATTGGGGGACTGCCCCCCCCACAGCCCCCTGCAAATAATAAAGGGCAGAGGAGCAGCTGTGGGGCTCCACGTCTCACAGTGGAGGGGAACTTTGAGGACAGAGGTCACTGCACTTCTCTTTTAAATGTATGACACATGAGGCACTTACTAGAATATGCAATTAACCCCGAGTTCCTAAAATCAGGAAGTATTTCTCTCCTCGGAACACAGTTCCAAATGAACTGTTAGTATAATTTCAGAAATGTCCTTAGGATATTTTATGTACATCTATAACACTAACAGGTGATCTTAGTGCAGGTAGAGTTCCATATAAAAACCCGGGCTTCGTTATCAATGCTGGATTTCATCTTGGTAAGGACGCTTTGAATAGGTGAAATGTAGACAGGCATCAACTCCCAGGTCACCTCGT